>NC_079414.1:18439979-18479979 GCF_026213295.1 Gadus chalcogrammus | reverse complement strand
AAGAGTTTTTCCTTAATGGGATTCAATTTCATATTTTTTTTTTTAGGTTTGCACATGCTTTGAAAATTGCTCCACCGCTAACAAATGCCATTGATCGAGGATTATAATTGAAAACTCTTCATCAATGGGGACAATATGTTGGGAGCAGTCTCCCCAGTAACCTTGAACAGATGATGAAGTGCAATCATCTGCTGAATAGAAAGCGGGGTCTAATTACAGCGAGCCAGATGTTGGAGACTGAAGACAGTACCCTCATTGTTTACTGTTAGCCCATGCTACCAGGTGCAAAACAAACCTCACATGTGGATGGCAAACCTCATGCTCCTTAAAGTTGGATTTTCCAATCTATTGATTGAAGCAAGGCCTTTCATGAATCTATAATGACATCGGATCACTGGGGAATTGCATCCAAAATTAATGAAGGCGGAAAACCAAACGCTGAATTCAAGTAGCGGCCCTGTGAATGACGGACTTGTATGGCTAATTGGACGCTGCAGAAGCCTTGATCATGATGGACACGGGCGCCGACAGAAGAATGCTTGTTTGAACCCCATGTCGATGCCGATGCTAACTACGTTATGTAATTTCCCATTATTTGCTGGATAAAAGTTCACGTTGTCAAGAGGTAGCGGCGTGGAAGAAACACTAAAGATGCAAATATATTGACTGGGCTAACCTTTGAGCATAATTAATTTTGACTGTAGAACGTCGTCGGAGACCGTGCTATTTACAGCCTTTCTAGGAATATCTGCTACACAAGGGGTTGCTCTGCAGGAGGCATCGAGGGGAGGGAGAGAGGTTTCAGTGGCACTGTAAATAGAGGAGGGGAAGCGGGGCCTCTAAACATGTTGAAGACCCTCCGCCTAACTAGAGGTGCAACACGTCCGCGGGTATGCTGTAAAGCGTCACTTAGGGGGCCGTGCTTCTTCAGCGGGGGGCAGGGCAGAGCGGCACAGCCAGATGATGAAAGCCCTTATTCATAGGGAGTGACAACAAATAGATCCAGTCTAAGGCTACGGCTCTCTGAAGCCGCCCCTTTGAGGAACGGGGGGGGACCAAACAATTTTGAATGCCGGTATCCCCTATGACCCAGTCTACCGTGACCGATGCAGACATCTAAGGAGGAGTTATGTGAGCTATGTGTTCACAACAGAGATACGCACAGACAAACCAGGGCCTGCATGCCCAAACCTTTTGATTGCTTGCAGTGAATTCCTGGCGTGAGACAATGCTTTTTATGCGACCCCATGGTCGGGTTTTCCCTTTCTCCGGGGGATTTATGGTTTTATCCGTGATCAGAAGACAAATATTGCGATGACAAACTCTGTATTGTGTACTGTAACTCCCGGAGCAAAATGCAGAAAGGCAAGCGTTCAAAATGGTTTTCAACAAGGAGGAGGAGTGGCAGAGAGGAGGAGGAGGCAGACAAAAGGAATGTGCTCATCAAAAAAATCTGAGCTCGATGGCACCATCCGCCATGCTAGACCTCCTTCAGGAATGAGACAATGGAAGATTTCTGGAGCTCCCCGCCAAAGAAGACAAAAAGAAAAAAATGCTTTGCAGCACAGAGGTGGCAGACAAGTAAAGCATTGTACCACAGTTTTAAGCATGGCAGCAAATGTAGAAACGTCCTTCTCTCTCCTTTCACATGCAAATCGCAGAACAGACTGTAAGAGTACATTCTGTTAAATGTTTCACGGTACGCTAAAGGCCGAGCTAGAAATAATCTCGATAGTGTTTTTCACACATAAAAGAGAAATAAATAGCAAAAGCAACCAGCCCTGGAATAGAAACTGCCAATACCTTCACAGAGTAAAAAAAAGTTAACTTTCACATCTTTTGTGAAAGTTACACAGCGCTTTTTACAAAGCTATGTGTGTAGTTATATGAGATTTGATACCCTAACACTCATTCACCATTCCTTTCAACAACTACGTCCACATCGATGCTGGGGCCGGTCTAGATGCAGCTGTCCACGTAGGGGCGGGGCGGGGGGGGGGAAACGATCTTTCCATTGACTTTGTTGTATTTGACGCGGGAACAACACAACTGTGACAGGTCCCTCATCAGTTTCCCAACAGTTTTATTAGTCTTTCAATTACCTGGGTGCTGACAGTTCGCGTCCCGTCGGTGGCCTCCACTGTCAGGTTGTAATTTGATTTCTGCTCAGCGTCGAGGGGCCGCGCCACAATCAGCGTTCCGCTGGCCTTGTGCACTTCAAAACGGCTGTCATAATTACCACCTGTGGAGACGTCCGTTTTTTTTTTTTTTTGAAAAAAGCACAGTGGAGATGGGTATCGAATTAGTGTTACATCATCACCTGGTGCAATACAAAGGGCAAGGGTAGGGCATACACAGGATAGGAAGGATGGGGAGGGAGGGGGGGCATCTACAGGCATCAACGTATTGGTGTCTGTGGATTTAGGTTTCAGGTTATACTGTTACAAAATGACGACGATATTTACGGATATGGTAAAAATGAGATGTCGTGAACTCTTATGTAAAAAAATATGAAAAGTGTTATGCAAGCTTATATTCTTAAAAAGTAAGTATTGAAATAGCCTTCAGCTCAATCTATACACGTAAAATAATATTTATTAGGACTGTGAACCTTCTAAGTGTTACTTACTGAAGGTTGCAGTTTATCAGAAAGAAGAGAAAACATTGAAAACTAGTTACATCACCCAGTCATTGATGTGACCATTTATAGCTAAAAGCCGCGATAATACTTGAACGAATTAGTAGTCATCAAAAGAAAATTTGAAATAAATACATCAAAATAGCCTAGTGTAAAGATTCATACGCTCGGTTAAATAAATGCAAATGCTGTTATGATGGTTATATCACAGGTCTGGTGAGTAACATAAATATGGTGGCACAGCACATTTCACCAACACACAAACACACACACACACACACACGGTTGAGAAAGGAGTGGATCACCACAACACAACACAGCCACGAGGAGATCTCAGCAGATACCTTCCGCTGTACAGTTGTGGTCACAAGCCATCTGAAGGATGTAAAACATCCCAGAATCCTCTAGGTCGTCTTGTAAAGAAAATCAAACCATAGAGGAATATTCCAGAATAAAAGAAAAAGAGAAGGGAGAAGAAAGGAGAAACGTGGCAGCGGACACAGAGGAGAAGGAGAAGAGAAGAAACTGTTAGTCAGAAACATAGAGAGGTAAGTAGAGAAGGTTAAGATTCACCCTGAATCCAAGCTCAGCAGCATATTAAGTGTTTGTTGGATCGGTTTCAACGCAACACTCTTCACCGGCACAATTAGCACTCCTTAGCGCATACTCCATTTGCTCAAATCTAGGGGCTAGTTTGCAGTAAATAAAATATCCTAACAGGCTCACACACCCAATTCCGGTGCTTGAATATCATTAGTGCTGCCCTCGAGATGTGCATGCATAAAGAGCTCGCCACACATACACACACACACACAAAACACGTAAACAACACAATACCTGTGATCTCGAACCACACGTCAACGTCAGAGGACTCGGTGACGATGACGCCGACCATGTGAGAGACGGGGTCGCTTTCCATCACGGAGAAGGAGTAGGGGCTCTCCTCGAAGGCCAGGGGGGCCGCGTCCTCTGAGACCAGCGGCTTGGGGATCCACTCGATGTGGAGGCGGCACGTGGCCGACTTCTGTGGACGCCCGTTGTCCACCGCCTTGATCTGAGGGAGAGACACAGACACACAGGGATGTGTTGGAAGTTCTTTATTAGGAATGAGAGAGAGAGAGAGAGAGAGAGAGAGAGAGACAGAGAGAGAGAGAGAGAGAGAAAGACGCAGATAAAGAGAGACATTGAGAGAAGGACAACATTCCACACCAGGACGCACACATTTCATGTTTTTCAAATATCCGAAATAAACCTGTGAGCGATAATGGCAAGCGAATCCAACTAAAGTCACAGCTTTGGTGGTCATCACTCATCAGGTTCTCATTCCTCAGAATAGTAAAAGCAAAAATAAAAACCGCACTGTCAGGCCTTTGCTCGTCCCCCTAGGCCTGCGTTCGCGTCTCTCGCACACCCTCGCTTATCTAAAACACCTTTTCCTGTCAGGGAAACGTCAGCAGATCGGGCAAGAGGTGTAAGGTATCCCCCCCCCCACCCCCCTGCGGTGCACCTGTGAAAGCCAGGCGTGAACCGCGGCCGGCGGCGTGTCTTTGCACGTGTGGCCGTGCGTGTGGGCGTGTAGGGGATGGCACTCACGGTGAGGATGTCGTACTCTCCGGCTGACGAGAACTTCTTGGAGGAGACGGCGCCCGTCTTGGGCTCGATGAAGAACTTGCCGCGCTCGTCGCCGTCCTCGATGCTGTAGGAGATCTCGGCGTTGGGGCCGGTGTCGCGGTCCAGGGCCACCACCCGGTACACGGGGTCTCGCTTGGTGACCCGCTCCCTATCCGCCCGCTCGCGCTCAGGCAGCTTGATCTTGTAGATCTTCTCCAGGAACTGGGGCCGGTTGTCGTTTTCGTCCAGCACGCGTACAATGACGCGCGCCGTGGTGGACTTGGCCGGCACGCCGTGGTCGCTGATGGTCACCTGGCGGACGGATGGATAGAGAATGTGTTATGGATCCACCCCCAGAGGTGAAATGCAGGTGGGGCTGCAGCAACAGCGAACACTGAATGGTAAATGGACTGCATTTATGTAGCACTTTTCTAACCAGTAGCCAGACAAAGTGCTTTATAATATTGCCTAACAATCACCCATTCATGCACACATTCTCACATCGATAGCGGTGTCATCCATGCCAGCTTGTCGGGAGCAGTTAGGGTAAGGTGTCTTGCTCAGGGAAACCTTGACACTCAGCTAGGAGGGGTTGGGGATCGAACTAGCAACCTTCCCATTACCAGTCAACCCGCTCTACCTCCGGAGCCACACGCTGCCCAGATGCGCAGATAAAGACCAAATAAGATCTCTCTCTCTGTCGGTGTGTAAAACAAAGAGCAATAAAGTATGTGAAATGAAGAATAGCAGCCAAAAAGTGAGCAACAGAAAAGCATAGGCATCTAAGCCATGGTATGTGGACAGAATATGCACAATGTGGTTAAAGTAAGTTATGAGGTAGTTATATGAATATAAAAAATGTATATGGGTGATTCCAATGCGTTGTGTGATTATGCAGTCCGTGGTGGTTGGGGGAGTGGGGGACCGTAGAGTTAAATTAAGGAGATAGTGTCAACGTATCTGATGATTTGCATTTATAAGAGAAGATAATCCTGTGCGACTACAAGCAGCATGAACAATTATTGAACTGAATATATTTATAATGAACAATACCCACCCAGTGAATTGATGATACACTGCAAATACAGCCAGTGTTATCATGTGATAATTGCTTAGGAAACCAAGTTTATGTACACAGAATACATTTTGAAAAAAGGTTGAGAATGTGCCACAAGAATTTATGCTTTGCGACATCTTCATGCGATTCAGAGGGTAAAGGTTGAAATTCGGGACTGCTTTTCCATTATTAGAAGCGCACAGCTGAGAGAACTTGATGAAACCCCAGCATCGGCTGACCTACACAAACACACACACACACACACACACACACACACACACACACACACACACACACACACACACACACACACACACACACACACACACACACACACACACACACACACACACACACACACACACACACACATACGCACTACTTTCCCTCCTGCCTCACAGGGGGCACACCGAGGGCCCTGTATCATTTGACTGGAAGAAAGGCGTCAGGTGTGAATTCAAATTTAAACCTGCAAAAAAACACAGATCCAGAAAAAATGCCAAAGAGCCATTTCAAACCATCTGCTCGGCGCTGGGGAAAACACTTAGCAGTCTTTGACCAGTTACACACCATTTGGTGCCATAGTTTCAATTACGGGAATAATGTGTTTTTGTTGGGGCATTTTTGTTTCCCCCATCAAGATTTGCAGCTGCCTGAGCAGAATTAATTCAATGATGTGAACCAACGGTGGGTCTCTCTGAGTAGGTGACATGTCACTGTTTTTCTGTGTAGTCTGATGTGCATTCCCATTATAACCATCTGTCTCCTCTGTAGCACAACGTGGATTATATTTAAACAATACAATGCATTAATTGCAATCTATTGGTATGAGTATTATTATTTGAATGTGTTGTTGGAAAGTGGGTGTCATGTGGCGTGGTCACCAGTAGGGGCACCACCTGAGCAAGACAGCACATCTGGCTGGTTCTGCTCTGTGGTTAGGTAAATGTTTACATTGTGGTTCATTTTGAGGGCTATTCCTGATTGTTTTTGTTGTGGAGCTTCCCTAGATAGTAATTTGTGAAACGCAAACTCCTAAAAAAAAGCTTAACCTTAAAACTAAATCTGCTGATAGTAGCCCTCTTTTATTGAGGACGTTACACAGATGAAAACACAAGACATTCCAAAATGCAATTAATACAAAGTGTGTTTGTGCAACTGCAAGCAAAAGGGTTTGACAGCTTTGATTCCCCAGCATTTGGCTAATTTTCCTTTTTTTCCAATCACACAATGCCCTTGTTCTTTCGTTATTCCCCACTCTGTTTCTTTCCTTCTCTTCCCAGGCCTGTCCACTGGACATGCCCTGACATATCCCCCCTTCCTGTTGATTACCCTCCCCCACCTCAGACACCAGGATCACACACACCGCCACTGAAGCAGAGCTGGCCAGAGCTTGCCGAGTTTACTTTGCTCCCCCCACTTCCAACACACACACACACACACACACACACACACACACACACACACACACACACACACACACACACACACACACACACACACACACACACACACACACACACACACACACACACTCTGAAACCCACATACACACACTGAAACCCCTAAACACACACTGAAGCACACACCCAAAAACACACACTCAGTGAAACACACGCCCCCGCTACCAACCCCCATCCATCACGTCATTCACGATCCTAAAAGTCTCCTCACCTCCTCCTGGCATCAGGCTCAAACAATGCTGACACAGCCCCCTCTCTAATTGCTCCACATGTTCCACATGGCCAGACCATTTGGGTCCTTCTTTATTTATTAAATTACTCATCCTGAACAACACAGTGTTTGTGCAAAAAATGTCATTATTAACGCTAATTTCACCTTGATTTGCACAGGGTGTGAATTCCACACATGCATGTGCGCATGGGTGTGTAAGTGAGGAGGGGGGGGGGGCTTGTGTCGGAATGCGTGGGCCTTCCACCTACAAGGAGATCTGTTCCAATAAAGTGTTTCCTGCTAGATTACCACTAAAAGTTCCCAACACTGCAAACACTTCCAGAGTTTCCATGGATACGAGGCTCCGCTGAAGTTGTGTCCACATTGTAGCCATGTGTGTCACAAGTAAGCTACTTTTAACCAGCCTTATTAATCACACACTACGAACAAATAAGTGACCCGGACGTTATTCTATTTAATCAAAATAATTTGCCTAAACGGCACAGAAATGCAATGCAAAAATAGCTAAATACTAAAGAGCTCATTTGCGTGCTTTTAAGTGGGTAATGGATGTCCTGAAGCTCATCGCAAGCCTTCATTAACTCCAGCCTTCATTAAGAATTCTGATTCAGGAAACGGTGGGCAAACAACCATGTCATGCTTTGTTCTTCGCTCATATGCACGGGATTCACCAACACGACTCAGGCGTCGACTTCGATGCATTACAGCAGCGTTGAACCACAGGTTGGCATGAATAATTCCTCAGACATAACAAACTGCCAAGAATGTGGGAGGGGTAACCCTTCTCCGGTCTGGGAAATATTTCCCCGTCTGCTCACCATTTGTTAGCCAGTTTGGTCCTCAAACAAACCCTATGAGTTCTGTATAGAGAGATTTTTTTCGCTGGGCTTTTGTCGCAACTCCTTAACACTCAATCCTCGGGAACGGGGACGAGTCGACAATAAAATATCATCTTCATCTCGGAGGATGATCTAACGCTCGGTTTCAGGATCCAATTACTGCTCACACTGTACCGATTTAAGAATGAAATGCAGAGGCTGTCTGGAAAAAGGATGCATCAGCATTAATCGCCATCCAATGAACTATAAGTCGCTGCACCATCCAATGAACTTTAAGTCGCTGCACCATAATTAAAAGGCCTTGTATCGGCTCCACTTCATCTCTTCCCCCATTGAAGAGGGGAAGAGATCCCAGTGTCTGAACCCACGCTGGCTGGGGGAGCCTACAAAAGAGGGCGAGGTGGGGAAAGGGAGCGGATTTGTGGGGAAGGGGGGTTGGGGGGAGGTATCGAGGGAGATCGGAGCCAGGCTCAATTAAAAATCCACATGTTAAGACCGTGGCCCCCGTGGTTGATAGCACCTTCCTGCCACGGCTTGTTCCGCGGCCAGACACGGAAGAGTGGGGAAGTACAAAGGCACGTTCACCGGGATCTCTCCCACTGCCCCACCTCCTCCAACTGTCTCCGGATATCAGATTAACTTGATAAGTAAATAAATACCCCCCCCCACACACACACACACCCTCCACAGTACAACTAGACTTATCCGGCACTGAGTCAACAACAGTGGCTGAAAGTTAGGTCTGCATTCTTCGTGTGTGTTGAAGTTGTGGGCTGTGGCGGCCAACCTTGAGGATGGTATTAAGACCTGGCGCTCCGCGCTTTTTAGCCAAACAAGACGGGCTGTCTCCTGTTTTTTATTATAGAGTGGGAGGCCAGACTAAACAGTGCACTTACCTCAAGAATGTGTTCATCCTGCTGCTCCCGGTCCAGCTTCCTTGAAGTAGTCGTCACCAGACCTGTTGAAACAAAAACAAACAAAGAAAATCATTGATCACGCGTTTAGCATTTCTTCATCTTCTTTTTCTTCATCTTCATATTTAATCTGGCTAATTAAAAGGGTGCAGTCGTGAAAGACATTTTCAACAATGCAATTAATGGAGGTGAAGAAAAGTTAACTGCTCTTCTAATTAAGTCACGAGCACATTGCGTGCTCTGCCTCCCCAGTACCATTTAGAGGCCGCTATAACCAGTAATTGTAATTTTTCCTCAAAGAAATCAAATCACAAAAAAAAAAAAAAAAAAAACACTGGTTCCTCATTCCCACCGTGCCTACAAGCGTGCTCTGGGTCATACTATGTAAACCGTGTAAGTTACTACGGAGAGACCTTTAGAAGCAGACAAGATGACCTGCCGGAGCCTCATGGTGGCCGACCTGTGTCCCGGTGGGCCCTCCTCTAAGTTTGATCGACCTACAGGCCCAGACAGCCTCCCGCCAGGGAGCCTTGTCTCCTGTGTGTGAAATATCACAGAGGTCCACCAACCGGGGTCAGGGAGAGGGGGGTTTAATGGGGCAAACAGCCGCATGGGGCTCCTGCGCTCATCCCCTCCTGCTTCCTGAAGCTCACCAGAGGTGCTGAAGCTGATCAGCGCTCTGCTTTGATGGCCTTCCCCAAGCTGAATCAATGCGAAAACACACCCACGAGGCCCGGATGCTAACCTCTATTGTTGAATCTCTGCCCTTCCCGGCCAAAAAAGCTAACCTCGGATGTACACCATGACAAGTGGTCAAATAATTGATCGCTGATAGTTTTGCTCTGGGATAAATACAACCATTATTCAAAATGAGACGGAGGGTCTGCACTGGAGAGCAGGAAACAACAACGACAGTGGCACAGGAAGTGATGCTGTGTTTCACAACACAGATATCGGACAGGGTTATGATGGCAAGCAGAGACACAACGGCGCCTTCAACAAACACTTGAATTGCACAAGTGTGCTCTCTGCTGAGGGCCTGGAAAAGAAAGGCAACATGATGAGAAAATGCAAAAAAATCCCAGTGGGTGGCCGAGGCATCATTTGACCATTGGCGACGGTTAGAAGACACCACCCAACGCTGGCACCATCAAGGTAATTTTGTATGGAAGTTGCAGTGAAACTGAAGGCAGTTTTTCCATTTCGCTCTGTGATCTGAGTCACAGTAACATGCCAGAGCCAATCGACTCAGCGTTGAGTTTAGATAAATCATTTGTATTTTTGTCAGGCACACTGGAGTGTTTACAAGCAGTGAGAGGGGTGTATTGTAGCGCCAAACAGTTGGAACTCCGTTCAATAGAGCCCGGGCCAAAGCAAAAAATAAAACAGACGAGACTTGAGTTCTATGCTAATCTGATTCAACCGAACCAACTCGACTCAACTGAACAAACAGGCAAAAGAAAATAAAGGCAACTGCTACATGGCTACATTATAAGCAGCATTGTGTCCTCACTCCCTGTGTAATTGCAGCCTTGCAGGGACGTTTAGTATAGGGTCCACGTGCCAAATACAGCCACAGTAGAGCCGTCTGCCTGCCACACTGCGCCTGATTAGCATAAAGCAAAGGATTTCCGAAGCCCAAAACCATCAATGGCACATATGCCTGGAACCAGAATAGCAAGCCACAACGATCTGCTCTTGAAATAGTCCTCTCCATACACAGCAAATGAGCCAATGGGGTCTCATTCTTGCTGCTTTTCTCTCCCTTTCCTTTAGCTGCCTATGGAACATGATCAAGAGTAACAGCGTAAGGTACGTTTGTACTGTACCCTTCTCTTCTAGAACAAATTATGTGACAAAAAGCCAGTGATATGGGTGAAAGTAGTTTTTTTTATGTTTCACATACTTATTAATCCCTTTTCAAAGCATAAGAGACTTATAACACTGTCTGTCTGCTAATACATTTACTCCTAAATAACCCCTTTGACGTGTCCTTTAGAAAAGTGCATTTCCCTACTTGAAATAGCCTTTGTGTGCCGTTTTTGCTGCAGCTAATGTTGCATACTTCTCCAGCTCTACCTCAAAGTTCAAGAAGAAAAAAACACAGAATCGGTTGGTAGCGCCAAGGCTCACCAAGAAGCCTGCAGTTCCAACCCACAACCCTTAGCTCGACACACACACACATGGACACACACAAAGACACACAGGCGAAAAACGTTCCCGTCCTGAGGCGTGGGCTGAGCTGGCCCGACAGTAATTATACCCGCTCTGTTTTGAGAGGGGGAGAAAAACAACAGTGAACGAGCAGTGGCGCGTCCTTCATCTGGAACCGCCGCTCCAAAATGGATGCCTAGGGGAGTCCAGAGCGCTTGCTAGGCCGGCTGGAACCCGGGCATTACCACCGTGATTAGCAGTCTTGAGAGTGACACGCAGATTTACGCACTACACGCATTTAGCCGTGGGTCCAGACAATGGGAGAGAGGGAGGGGGTGGAGGGTGGGAGGAGGGGGGGTGTAGCTGGCTGCTTTGGCGGCAAAGGCTTTTCTTCACCACCATAGCGCCTAGAGACATTTACCCACCGCTGCTTAATGCTTGTTTGTTTTTGTTGTTGTTGTTGTTGTGTTTGCTGCTCCGTTGAGTACACTCTTTTATGGGAAGGGAAATAAATCATAAAAAACATTTCATCGTTTTTTCTGTGTCTCATGCTGAGCACACACATTAATATTTTTATAACAAGGTGATTACGACCAGACTAATATTTTGTCAACAAGTTGTCCTCTTCCAGTCTGCAGTCGTAGAATAGATTGCTTTGAAAAATGCCAAATTCGTACGGCCTAGCGAGGCTTCAACATTCTTCCGAGGCTTCAAGCTGTTTGGACGGCCGCTTAGCTCAGCAGTCGGGGGAAGGCGCTGGTACATTTCACACAGGAGCTTGTTTGTTCCCTCTGTCATAATGGAATCTCAGCAAGGTTGCTAAGTGAGAGCCACTGATGGTCCTCTGACCATGAGATATTCACTGGGAGGGAAAGGCAATACTTCACACACCGAAAAAGCTCTGGAGACCCAGAAAAGTCATTTTCGGTCACACTTGAATTAAACAGCCTTTCTCCGTTTATAGATTTTAACAGAATCTGAGTTGAACAGATTCTGTACACTGTGGGGTTTTTTTCTAACCCAAGAGCTAAGTTGACAATAAATTGAAAGCCATCTGGCATAACATGTTTCTTTTTAATGAAAACCTTTCTGAAGAACTTCAGAAAGTCTGTACACTTTACACCAGCGTGCTCCAACGGCGTAGGCTAATAGAATGTCGCTGCGAAAAAGCACCAGGCCAATCAAGAACCAAAATCAAAAGACGTAAGCATATCGGTAAGAATTTGAATAATCATAAATGTAATTTGCTTGACAGCACCTGTAATTACGTTCATCAGCAGCCTATCTATCTGTGACTGATTGGGCTTTCCAATAGTACTGAGGTCTTGGTGTGCACAGAGATGGATAATTGGAAGCTCTGGGACTGTGAGGCAGACCAGCTCATGCATGATAGCTCCTAGTATTCCTTCTGACAAATTTCATTATTGATAATATGTGCTTGTGAACTCAGCTCTTCAAGGGAAGTGTAAGTAAGAAAAGTTGTTGTTTGAGTGTTTGTGTGTTGTCCAATGCATGTTGTACAATTAGATTTATTTTGCATGTTTTCATCGTTGAAATGCTTATTATGCAATTGATGGATAGATGTGTAAATGTCAAAGCTATTCTATACTAGGGGTGTGAAACTCTCATGTAGGTGAAGTAAGCTTATTTATGTAGCTTTTACTTGTAGTTACAGCCCAAAAAGGAATTTACTGGACCACCGAAAAAGACCTTGAGAAGACCATCCTGTTTTTCTTCGATTTGACCGTATAATTTGGTGTCATATGTGCATAAAAGGCACAGCTATAAAAAAATCTGAATTAAACTCCATTCCATTTATGAAAGATTTCCACATAAAAAATAATTGTCTATACCTGACAGTGAGTTTGAGGCGAAGGTGCAATGAAATAAAATGAATGAAAATAATTTACAACCGCAAATGATAAAATAAAGGAAACGAAAAACACGAGCCAACTTCCATTGTACCAGCCCAACCAATCAAAACTAACTCTATTCGATTCCCTGTCCCCCACACCTCCCACCCCCCTTTTTTCTAAGTTGCCGTGTCAGCAACAAGGCTTAAAGTACGGCCCCTCAATCACTGCAAACACACTGTGGAAAAGACTTTGAGGGTTGCGGCAAATGCATTAAAGACACAATCTGGCTGAGAGTGGAACATAAGAAGATTCTTCTTCAAGCCAGAATAGGTGAACGCATTGTATCTGCCAAGCCTTTCAGAAAAAGCCTAGATAATTGTATTTATATTTCATACACATGTGGATGTGTAATAAGCTCACCGCAATAGACTTATATTGTTATTTAATACATGACTAGAGGCTTTGATAGACACTTAAACACCCCCGAAACCACTGACTGCAACCTGTTCTCCCTTCCCACACGCTGATATATGGCTTCAGCTGTTTCTTAGTGGTCAGTCCTTATGAAAAACAAGTGTAGGGTAGGAAAGGGAACAGGTGGGCTTGGTAAATAGTCAAGTAAATGAGTCAGTCATGTTTCTGTTAGTCCATTTTGCTGCCACGGCAGTAGCCTGCATAAGCCATGTGGTAAAGAGCAGTGGACAGAAAAGGTTGCTTTCACATCCTCCTTCCATAACCTTTGAAATGGCTTCCAATTGTCTTGCTTCAAAATCACAGGAAATGGCAGGAAGTTGTTGGAGGTAGTATCCATTTCCTATTTGGCTACCATTGCTTTTGGTTGGATCACCTCAACACTGCTCCACTTGTGTGTGTGTGAGAGTATGTGCTTTTCCTTTTTTTTTAAGCAGAGGGAAGGCGTTGCTGTAAGCCGAGAGTAGCACCACAACTGCGGTTGTATTGTGGTTCCAAACCATTAAAATGTCCCACTCTTTAACCAGCCAGGTGTCCGTTCAACTGTGCAGATTAAAACCACGTATGAAAGCCGGCTGAGGTAGCCTGGCTGTACATGGCCTTACCTGCGATATTTATTTCCACTCGAACACAATAAGATGCTGGCCTCGGGCCCAATAGGAAGTGAATATGGTACACGTTACTCAATAGGCCCGGTAAAAAACGTCCCTGAGGTTTCTTTATCTTTTATATTCATCTAAAGTTCGATGGAATCCGCCACCAAAGGGCAAATAGCACAATCAGGTAAAGACGGCTCGATCTTAAAAAGGCCATGCTGTTGTCAGCTGAAAGAGGAGGGGGAGGGGCCCTCAAATTAATGTGGAAGGGGTTGTTTTGTAAAGGTTGCATGTGCCCACACCACAGCTCTTTCTTTTCATTCTAATTCCTTTTCCTCCCATCCCAGAGGAAAGAAAAGAGTTAGCATGCAAGAGCTTATTATGTTTAACTGCCACCACCTGACATATAAATACACGGAAAACCCCTATCAATGGTGCTACAGATAATGTTGTTCAATCTCCTGAACGGCCGAACAGCGTAAAAGTAATTAACTACCAAGAGAACGCCATTAACCAGATAACGGAAAAAAAATGCTCACCCTCTTTAAAACCAGGTAGCCGTTTCGAAAGCGACCAGGCAAAACTACCCGAGAGTCAAGTCAAGCCTTTCAAGAGCGGATATATTGTCTGTGCACCGAAGTACGGAGAATACCAAATCACGTACGTTAATTAATCAATTAATCTTCCCTCACAGACACATAATACATGGGGATATGCACACAGATCCTCAATACCAGTGCACAGAAGGGAATCTCTACATGATCTTTGAGTAGCAGATCCTGCTAAATGCCAAAACAGAAACGGGAGAGATCAGCTCACAGGCACTGGGCATGGGTCTTTTTTTTTTGGAGAGAGCGAGGACGAACAGTCTGGCTTACACTCTAATGAAAAATCAACGCCAGAGAACAACGGACCAGCAGAGGGACTTGTTTACTCTGCAGATATAAAGAACACTGTAAGCCTCTAAGCTCTCCATGCTGGGCTTTGTGGAGCCAATACAGGGACGAGCGGCAAAAGAATATGCTACACGTAGTCGACCCGAAGCATTAAGGTAAAGCCATCATCTGTATTTAAAGCTCGATATGCTGTTGGGCATAATGCTTAAGGACACAGACCATGAGAGAATCTGATCGTGTTTGCCTGAAACACAAGCCTATAGAGAGAGTTTGCCAACTGCACAATTCTGTGAAACCCACACACAAAACATAGGCCTCAACTTATTTTCCTTTCTCCCGCCCCTTTGTGGGGCTTTGTAGAGACGCCAAGACAGAGCCTATGCTTCCAATGCCATTTTGGAACATGTAATTACCGAGGCTAGCATGTTGTAAATTTAAAACATTTTCTAAAACCTGTAATATGCGGTGGGCATGTCATATTAAGTTGATAACGTGTGCAGATATCAAAGTTATTTTAATCCCTCTTAATGGGCCAGACAGGAAAAAATAAAAGTTAACGTGTAATCTTTCCTGGAGGCACTTACGCTACACGCTAACTAAATCTAGCGACCCCAAAAACACTACCGCCGACTCCGTAGCATGCTTGGCTTTTTCCTGAACCACCGGCCTTCTTCTTCATGCTCGGCTGCCTGTTGATTCTCTCCCTTTCTCGTTTTGTATGGCTTCTTTCCGCATCATCGTATATACCTCCCTTGCAGCCTCTCCCCTCCCCCTAAATCTTACAAAACAAAGCTTTGAGCAACGCCACTGTGATTTAGGAAAGGTTGTTTTCTTGTCTAAACCACTCTCTATTGAAGGCAACAAAGGAGGCTCTGGCGTCCAGCTGATAAAAGTTTTAGCATGCTTTGATATGCATGAATGTCCCACATGACTCACTGTCCTCCTCTCCCCACAACCACTATTTGCAGAACACTCGGCTGACACTGTAAAGAGTGCAGGGAGACACACTGCTGTGATGTTGACAGGCTGTGTCCTCAGTGGACTCTTCTGGGTACAGCTTGGAGTTGGGAAAAAGGAAATATCAAGTGAAGTTGGTTGGATCGGGATAATATAATATATATATATATGAACGTCTGTTCAGGGTTTGCTGCCAAACCATCTACGTTTAGAGCAACAAAGTAGAAAAAAAGGAAATAAATGAGAATTAAACAGACGGGGTATAATGGCAGATGCAAGCTTAAAAAAAAAAATAAGGCAGTTTGGCCCAACTAAGAAAAACTAACTGTTTCCTCACTCCGTTACTCAATATTTCAAGTGAATAATTGGGCCTTCTATTTGTGGGATTAAAGGAATATCTTTGGGTTCATGCCATAACTGAATTCATTGGCTTTGATCGATGGAAGAGTTGATACCACCTCTGCTCTTTAAGGGGTCTTTAAGACTCTGTACAATCTCATTAAGAGCTAAATTCTGCATTGATATGTATACCATTTCCCTTGAATGTATGCAAAAGTATACTATTACAAAAGATAGATATATTTCATCAGTACAGCTACCAGAGACAGAACGATTTACTGAATGACGATCCCGAAACCCCCCTTCTCCAGAATTCAGTCAGCAATAGTCGTTATTAGTCGTGGATGCATGTGAAACACTAAATATAGGCCTGCATATATTTGCCCTCTTTAAGCGTAAACTAATAAGAGTTAAATGAGAGTGCTACACCCACATTTTTCCATTCATTGTAATTCCTTGCCTTCCGTCTCCTGGGAAGGAGCCAGGACTACACCGGGAGCTATTCAAAAGCATGCTACATGGGGAATCCTTATTTGGTCACAAAATTCTCATTGGTTTCGCCCTACAAAAATAACCTCAGTTTGTTGATGTGAATGCCTCAGAGTTCGGACCACACAAGTCTATCAGGATAAATCTGAGCCACGGTTCAACTCGTCGTTCGTTTAACTTCAGATCGCTTGCATTCAAAAAATATTTTACTGTAGCTACAAGTGTACAATGTTAGACAATTCAATCATTTCTGTTGGCACCGCTGTCAAAAAGAATGCAGCCCATTTCAGAACATTTACAAAAATAGAAAATAGTTTTAATCACAAAATGAGTTCCCTCCAACTAACTGAAATCAAATGGGATCATTGTTTTATGCAATAGGGCAATGGATTATAACCCCCCCCAACCTTCCCCCATTACAAATAACACTGAACTTTATACCCACACATATGCTCTGTTTTGTTTGCTTTGTTAGCGCTTTGTATGTTGTGCTATGCCAGCCCCTGCTGATAATAATTGATTTTGAAGGCCCTGGCATGTGTTTAGTGAAATATAAGCCAAAAGCAGGAAGTAGGAATGGTTGGAGGGGGGCTACCCCAGGCAGGGCAGGTGTGGTTCTCTTCTTTCTGTACCGTAAACATAACCTAGAAAAAGAACAAAGCCGTACTGCCTCGCCCCCTTTGGCTTTTCTTCATCTCCCCTTTGCTAGCATACAGCTCATAAAAGCTGCCGTTGAAAAGCGATGAGTAATTTACTGGATTCTGAAGTAACTTTTTTAAAATAATATAAAACACCTGTTCGAGAGCATATATTGCCTTGTTGAGTAATGAAAACGTATCACTGTAAGCTGTATTTGATGGTTTGATGAAGTGCACAATGGGAACATCCCAATGAATGCGCACTTTGGTCAACTTGAGTTGTTTTTTCGGTGCGGGCTCTGTGGACGACAATTGCACCTTTGTTGGCTCTTAAACAGGCCATAATCTCCCAACGCAAAGAAATAACCTCTGCGGAAACCTCTCTTGTTTGCAATTTCTGTCCTGCTTTTGCTTCTCTGGGAAGCCTCAAGAGAGAGAGGGAGGGAGGCCTATGAAATATTAACACTGCCTCCTTTTCCAGAAGCCCATATGTTAACACGGCATTGTGTGTTGCAGAGGGAGAAGCCCCCCCGGCCAGCCTGGACCGAGGGTTCGAAGCTCATATGTTTACACTGACGTCCCTTCCACACACCATTTGTTTTAAAGACCGACTGATGCTCAGCCATGCCCGGCCTGGAACCCAGGTGGGTATACTTGTTGAGCTTTGGACCATGTTTTCCAGTAGAGTATTTACCGTACCTAATGAGCAGCCTTAGTGATAAAAAAATAAAGTGTTTAATAGTCATTATTATTGATGATGGCGCCATATATACGAGGCAATATTACGATTGGCATCGCAGCGTCAGCTTATCCCGCAATCCAGGGTGACCTTTGCCTTTAAGTGGCCGCCATCTTTACCTGTTCGGCCGTTTATGTTGAAGAAGCCCTGGGGGTTGCCACTGGTGATCCGGTAGGACAGCTTGTCACTGGCCTTGGCGTCAGGGTCGACGGCCTCTATCTGGATGATGGACACGTCCTTGGGGGAGTTCTCCATCACCGAGGGGTAGTAGACGGGCTCCGAGGTCTGCGGCGCGTTGTCGTTGACGTCCTGCACCTCGATGTAGACCTCCACGAAGGTGGACAGCGACACCACGCCGCGGTCCGAGGCGTAGACCGTCAGCCAGTAATGGGCGGTGGTCTCGTGGTCCAGCAGCTCCTGTGTTCGGATGATGCCTGTGTGGCGAGAAGAAGGGGATATGGTTTGAACTCTGAAACCCCTTATGGCAATAAATGTTAACCGACAAAGCCATTAGGTATGGCGCCGGCAACCTATCGCCACTTCCTGCTCTATCTAGGCAATCTGTTGAGTGTATCAATAAAGACGAACAACATGGAACATGACATGGTGCAATCATTCCACTTTCAAAGAGCTCTAGCATTTGCATTCCAAAAACGCCTTTCAAAATCGTTTTGGTGTTGGGTTTGTGTGTGTGTGTGTGTGTGTGTGTGTGTGTGTGTGTGTGTGTGTGTGTGTCAGCTGAGCACACATTAGGGCTTACAGAGGCAGGTGATGAGATGTGAGGTTGCTTGAAAGCGTTTGACAGGAAATGTGAAGAAGCCAGGTATAAGATAAGGACATTAGGATATTAACGAGACACGTACTGCCAACACGATTGGCAATGCAAACAGAAAAGGCTAAATTAACCCCACAGATATTTCAAAGATAGGCCTCATCAATCTTACTAGTACAGTTGCATCTAGTTAAGAAGTGTTGGTCGCTCTTGGCTTTACAAATTAAAATATGTGTATGTATATACTATTATGGTATGGTCTAACACAATCAACAATAGATATGTGCTACAAAGAAACCACACTTTAATATACTACTAACATAAGCCATCTAATCGGCACACAATAAGTTGAACGGTGCAGAAGCCTGACCGACATGACAGCCTTCTAACAACGTGCATATGTTGTGCCTCAGTGCGCACAGATGGGGAAAAAATGCCAGTTTGGGAAAAAACTGTTGTTTCTTGACTCCATAAGGGTTTGCAGTGCACCCATGTTTGCATCCGTCAAAGAAATAGAGCAAAGTAAGTTATACCAGAAACATACTCAAGGGTAGCAGCTTGCTTCTCAACTTAAAATCGGGCAATAATGTTGTACCATTCCGAAAGAAGTTAAATCTAACTTTTGCTTACAGGCTTTATCATAGTCTCAATTATACATTGCATGTGTTTGTTAGCCTAACGAATTTATTGCCGCCATTCATTATCACCACATCCTGGCAACAAAGTTATTTGTATCCAGGTAAACATGCTTCTTGTCTTGGAAAGAGCCAGACTGGTCGTGACGTAGGCTAATTTGTTGTAATCGTGTTACTGTTTATGACAGCAGCCTTCCGAATAAAGGGATTGGTTTGTACTTCAGAATCGCAAGGAGCCGTCTGCAGGTCTAAAGGTCGTAATAAAAGTACAGAAGAGAGCACACGCCTTGATTATGGAGAGGAAGTAAATTAATTTTTTATTCTTATCAAAGCAAGCCTTGCCTAGCCCTAAAGTCTAGGTTTGCTGGAGGACCAGATAAGGGTGAAGAAGAAAAGTCATGCATAGTGAAGAGACTTCCCACCGCAAAACCTTCACGCTTTCCTCAGCCCTCACAAAAGCCATTGTTCACTTGCTGTAACTCAATGAACTGCACTGCAGGACTGCAGCTCAGAGCCGGCAGAGACCCTTGCTGCCTTAGGCTATGAGAAAAAAAAAAAAAACTCCACGGGTCTGTCACAAAAACTCCCTTTCAAGGGACTCCTAACCCTAACCTCATACATCCTCCAGGTACTGGTTTTCAGTTTTTTTGCTGGCGTCCTGCTACTTGCTGGCTGGGGGATCTGTCCTGTTGTTACTCATCGCTACAAGTCCCTGAAGTTAGCTGGAGGCTTGTAATAAGGGAAGCAGTGGGGGGCTGGGGTTGGGGTTTTGGTGGGGGGGAAACGGATAGTTCCCTGATGTTTCCCTGAGGCGAAGATCCATGGACAGGAGAAACACAAGCCAATATCTCCGTGGCACTCCGCAGCACTGATGTCTCAGGTTAACATTCACTGGGTTTTATGGGTTTGATACAGAGATGTGCAGACTAAATATTTATTTACTTTTGCTTAAAGTTAGTGAAACAAGTCTGAATTTAGGCCGACTTCAGAATTGCTATTCTAATTGTCAGTGCGATCAATTGATAAACTATATTAAATATTAATCATGGACTGTTGATTGATGACTCCCGCTCAACACACAGCTCGCTAGATGGAATTTCAGTCCGTTACTGTTTTACATCATAGCAGTATTGAATTCTGACCTCTGTCTGTATCTTTTTTTTTGGTTTGCAGATCTTCCCAAAACACTGCTATTCTTACTTTCTCCGGCTTAACACCACAAATGCGATTTTCTCATCATACCTTGTAATAAGAGCCTGAAAAAATCTACTTAGGTCAACGACTGCTATAACAACTTTTAAATTCAAAGGGGAACTTCACGATCCAAATCAGACCAATGGAAAACGCAAATCCAAGAATAGTGACGTCACTGATGCAAGATTTCGCTAATTAATTCAGGGAAACAAAGTTTATGTTTCGGACAGCAATTTCGTACAACATGCATATGAAGCAGTACTCTGTTCTCACTCTAGTGACTCTATTCTTATGTATATAAGACTGCTAACCACCTAATGTAACAAATTACTACCACGAGGACAAAGATAGATTAAGATAAGAAGCACATCAACGGGACCCATGGGACAATGGAGAGAGAGCTGCGAGATATTGGTTGTGCCAGAATACTGCTCAGAAAACAGACTTTGTCTCAGGACCAAAGCTGAGACAGGGTTAACCCAAAGGTGAGAGAAATATGAAATTATAACATGACATGAAATGTGTTTTTCCCAAATGTAATCCATTTGGGATTCACATCAAACATTGCCAAATAACTGTTTACTGGTATTCAGTTTATTGGCTTAGCTCAGGAGGTAGAGCAGTTGTCTTGTAACCGAAAGGTTGCTAATTCGATCCCCAGCTCTTCCTAGCTGAGTGTTGGTGTCTCCCTGAGCAAGACACTTAACCCTAACTGCTCCTGACGAGCTTGCTGACGCCTTGCATGGTTGACTCTGCCGTCGGTGTGTCAATGTGTGTATTAACCGATGTAAGTCGCTTTGGATAAAAGCGTCTGCTAAATGCCCTAATTGTAAGAGTAGTACGTTTTTTAAAGATGTCTATAAAAATAGAAAAGAAAAGGGTTATGTTATTTTACTTAGCTGACTGCAAACTGCATAAATCAAGCTTGCCACTGTAAAAATAAGATGTTTGAAACTGCAAATGTACCATGTATTAATATAAAATGTGAGTGCAACTCTTGACACTCCGGGTGTGCTGAAAAGGCCCACTCAAGTCAAGAGAATCCATGAATGTTAAAAAAAAAAATTGCAAAAAGGCAAAAGACTTGGAGCAATACGAGTCAGAAGGGGATTAAAAAAAAAAGCGAATATGAAAATGGAAAGGGAAAAAAGGCATTTCTGTTTTTTTCAAATCGTACTGAAACATGGAAACTAAGAAGAGAGACAGAGGGGATCTGTTATTCGTTCGTGTACGCACATGCTCAAGTCAGTTCAAATGGTTGGGTGGTGGAATGTTTGCGCGCTAATAGGACATAGCGCGAGAGTGAGAGCATCAGACCTCTTTTGAGCCGCTGCCAAGCCAATGCCCATGCTTGAGTAGTCATCTGCTTGACGGGCAGACACTGACCTAACACAACAATTTCACTCTCACAAATGTCATGCACTTGGCTGGCTGGCTGGCAAGCAGCATTGTAGATATCAGCCAAGGAGATGAGTTAATATGCCGTTGTTATCTGCAAGCCACGGACGGAATGTGAGCCAAAACAACTCTGGGCCATGCATTTATATCACCGGCCATGCGAGAGCGACTGCCAGGTGGGGCGTCCTGGTAGTTGTTATTGGTTTATATAATGTGCAATTCCTGACTGATATCCCAACATAGTTTTAACAGACAAAATAAACACAGGCCATCTGAAAAGCCTTTGGACTAGGATAGGTGTGTTTGCAAATGTTTGGCCTTTGTCAAAGGTGAATCATGAACTGAATCACTGGCACACCTATCTCATTGAACCTTTTCTCTCAGTAGAGGAGGTTGCAAAACCTGCCTTCGGGCTAATAAAAAATCTGACTGTGCAGAAACGGCTGCCAGATTTCCTTCTTTTTTTTCAACGCCAATCTTATCTTTGCCTACGGGCATTGTTCTGTTGAGATACTGCACAAAGTAGAGGTACAGTTGAGGTGCAGTAGGGCTTTTTAGAATAGCCTGAACAGTTTTAAGGCATAATATATAGTGGTATCACTGGACACAAAGTCATTCTCCAGAACAGATCCATATTCATGTGAAGATTATGATTATAAATGAGTCACATAAAGGTGAACCAAAGCTGAAGAATTTACATTTAACACTAGAGAGGAGAGATTACTTACAAAGAATGTGTGCCGATTAGGCCTAAAATAAGCCAAAAGTCTACCCAATGTTTTGTTTTGTATACGCCACAAAGTTTATAACACTGAGGGCTGAGGGACACACTGAGCATTTAGTTATCATAGCCAAAGGCCTTTCCAGTTAAACATAAAACCGAAACTCACACCTTTCAAAATCGAGGTTCTTTGTTAATGATGTCAGTCACAGGAAAGTCTCAGTTTGCGGCGGAATGCATTTCCTATTTACATAATTGCATGTTTTCTTTTATAATGATATACGACAAGCCCCCGGGGCGACTAGACAAAAGTAGAAACAATTATTTAACCTAACAATCGGGCTTGTGATTAACATCCCTTTGGGCTGACATCACTCTGGCTGTTTAAGAACCGTAAGGAGACCTCAAGTCATTTATTTCGGCCAGAAAAAATTAATGATTGGAGGGCTTGCCTGTAATCATTGATTTAAGGTCTACCTAGCCTCCAATCTACTTACAAGTTCCCTGGGTTTTCACCACTGCACAAGACCGGAACCTTCCAGAAGGCCAGGCAGACCTATTGCTAAAGCTAGCAAGCTTTTCAAGTGTTTTTTGGGAGTGGCTTTCAGGGAGGCGGGGAGAGTAGATGTTTTTTTTTGCAGTTGGATGCTTTCAAAATCTAGTTCTGGCTCGTTTCTCAAAATTGCCTACCCTTGCTTTACACTCACCCATTTTGTCCCTGTGAAGCAGTCTATGTGCTTGGGAAAAGTATATTTCGGGATCGCTATTTGTAAAGGTGCATCTGTGTCTATGCTGCGCTCACACAAGCCCAGCAGGTCCTTTGATCATTGTAAACTTGTTTTCCAGCGAATCACTTAATTTCA
The DNA here is from genome assembly GCF_026213295.1 of Gadus chalcogrammus. Taxonomy (NCBI): domain Eukaryota; kingdom Metazoa; phylum Chordata; class Actinopteri; order Gadiformes; family Gadidae; genus Gadus; species Gadus chalcogrammus. The sequence goes on along the minus strand of NC_079414.1, from coordinate 18,456,507 downwards.
CTCACATTGTACATGTGAAACCATTCGCACAGAAGATGTAGACGGGATAGAATCAAAACCCGCCAAACTATAACTGTCTCCTCTGTTTTGCTCGAGCCGGGCAATCTCTTCACTCACTGAATCTTTATGGAACCATGAAAATATGATCACATATAACTTTATTTAGAGATGACCTCTTCCAACTACAAAATCAGATTATTGGCCACATTCTTTTATTCAACTGTCTTATTGCGCGGCAACAAGTGTCCACGGGTCCTCCACCAATAATCTATTGAAGAAGGGTGCTTATTTCCTCTCTATTTATTATTCTATGGGCAATCATTGAAACCCAGCAGGTAGGCTTAGTGCATATTAGACACACACAGCATTGTCGGCCAGACAATGTCATACATGCTACAATGACTCCTATCACCATCAGCACATCTTTTAAGTTTCTCTTTTACACAAATATCCTCTTTGGTTGTGTTTCCCATGCATACATTTATTTGTGGAGGCCTGCCACACAATAAACATTGAGTGCCTTTTTTATTATTTATTTTCTGATTTAACAAGAGAAGATTTTTTGATCTTCCACAAGGCTAGGAAGACCTATTGCTAAAGCTAGCTAGCCATGAGTTTTGGAGGAGTTGCTTTGGAGGGAGGCTTACTATGGCTGGTTTCTCGAAATTGCCTACTCTATCTTTACTCTATCTTTTTGTATCTGTGTTTTCCCCAGTGAAAAGTCAGCAGGGTATTAAAGTTACAAAAAAATATATACACCGTCCAAACCCAGTTAAATGCAGGGTTAATCACCCTACAAATTATTGTATCATTACAAATTCATACTGTTTGGTTAAACCCATAAAAATAAATAGAAAGGCCCAAATATTTAGTCTGAAACTCTGAAGTTGTTTTTCCTGGCATATAATTGACAAAAAAGGATTGTGATACAGTATAAGCGTGAATAACTAAGAATATTCTGTGTGGGCTGCCTACCTCTCTTCTCTGTCTATGATCCTGTTTGTAACCATGCTTGGTTTCCTTGTTGAATTACACATTATTTAATAAGGGTAACACCTTATCATTGATTTAAGGCTTGCAGACATAATGTTAATAGAACAAGGCAGGAAAAAGACAAACATGAGGTTATTGAATACTAGGGCTGTAACGATACGCGTATCAAACCGAAAATCGCGATACTCAAAGCCACGAACCTGTCTCGCGGTGTGAGAAGGCAGAAGCGCGTTACGCCCTTTCTAACTCTGCGGTCAAATTGTCAGATTGAAATTTGCTAATAATTTGTCTAAATAATAGTCTGCTGACAGCGCCCCCTCCTATCGATGCCGTAAGTATGCGACTGCAATCCTCTGTGGCTACGGAGGATCGCATTTCTCCACAGCCGTCGAAGTGCTCATATGCGATATGAACGACATTTATCCAGAGGGGGCCTGTGTGATCCTGTCTCTAGTGTTTTGTGTGATTTGACTGGCAGTTTGTCTGCTTATAGGTCGGAATGAAGCGGCCACCGATTATTGACAGGATGGGTACTTTATTCTACCGGACTCGTTCGCTTCTTCACTAGACACACGCGCCACCGCTCGCTCTCCTCGCTCGTCCACTCACTCGCTGACGTCACTCACACACGCATACGCACATTGCCATTCTGGCGCACACACATATGCTACTCGTAACGCCTCGTTATTGCGACGTTCATGACATTCAGGTTTTTCTCCATCTATTGAAAGTTAGGCTATTAAACATGTTGCATTCTATACGGCCTGATTATGTCATTATTTAAGCTACATAGCCTAATAAGAAGTGCTAATAAGGATATTTGACTAAACCAACCAAACAGTTGAAAAAAGCATCCTCCCACACGTTATTTCTTTATTCATTTAGCCATACTTTTATAGTATTCTTTCTGTTCAAATCTGTTCAGTGTTCCAAATTATTTGTTATTAAATGTTACATTAAGTTAATTGGTATATAAGTGTTGTTTAAATAAAATGCTTTTTAAATTTCAAAAAATCGTGGGATGTATCGAACCGTGGGTCAAAAATCGTGATACAAACCGAATCGTGAGTTTGTGTATCGTTACAGCCCTATTGAATACAGATTCCCTCACACCAAATGTAACCATGAAAGAGGGCAGCAGCACAGCATCGGCCATATACTGTAGTGTTCAAGATGGACTGAGCCTCCAGGATGCGTTGGAGTTTGTCAGGTGTCAAGTCTGTTTGACATATCAAGTCAAACGTATATAACATGAAGCAGTAACCGAAAATGTTCAAGTTCTATAGCCAACTCAACTTGTCATCATTATATCACGATTGTGGATTTCGCCAAAATCTGTTATCTTCCTAATTTTTTGCATTGGCATTTCTGCATTCACAATTAAGTATTAACCCTTTAAGAAAAATAAACTTCCAATACAAAAAGGCATCAATTTGGAATGATTCTCAGAGGGCTTTTAGTAAACCATGTTTTAATAAGACAGCATGAGGAGCCAGGTCTGTTGCTCCTTACCGGTCCATCGGCTAAGGCCAGCACGTGACGGGCTCTTTACTTTAACGTTGGAGCTCTCTTTGAACCACCTAATATAATTCATTTTACCCCTAACCACATTCCTCTGTCTTCTGAGGCCTCAGCTAACATGCTTGCATAAACTTTCTCCGCTCTCCCCCTGCAACCACCACTCTATAGCCCTGGAAGCATGCTTCAAATTCCTCCACTGTGCTGTTGAGGCCAGTGCATCAGGTAGAGACCAGAGCTTAGCCTAGATCGCTACTGGCTAGTTATTTGCAAGGCCATTCAATATCACAGACATCAATAGACCGTGCTGTGTTTGAAAGATTAGTCTGTTATTGGTATGTAAGACTTTTATTAAGATTATTATTAAGATTTACCTCTTTGCTCGGCCAGCAAAGAGATACATCTTCATAAAATAACCCATGGGTAAAAGTGAGAGGATGACTTCGATTTTTTGATGTTGATAGGTGAATAAAGCACAAAATATTTCTAAGAGATTTCTAATGGTCCCCCCTTTTCCCATAAGCCTGTTGCATTTCAGCCTTTAAGCCAGCGGCGGCGGTAGTTATAGAGCCAAATGAGAGCCAAAAGATGTTATGTGTACGACCCAGCACCAGGGGAATCAAACATCTCTGAAGAAACAGACTAGTTAATGTCCTTGCTACGGCGTCCAAGGTCTGCGCACCTTTCTTCATAAAGGCCACTCCCTGCTTCTCTTCAATTTATCCTCCAACCTATTTCTGATCACACACACACACGTAGCTGTCAGGAATCCTCCATTGTAAAAGGTACGCATCAACATGTTGCATACAATTCAAAACAACTTTGCGTTTGAAGAGTGATGTGAAAGCAAGAGCCCCTCCACACTCAGTTCACACGGTAATGTATAGAAAGCTATATTACTAACCGAAGTGTATGTTATACACAACACTATATGGTGACGTTGCGGTACCTCTGATTCTGGAATGTCGGCATCTTATGTTAAAGCACATTTGCAAAGCCAGCATATTGAAATATCTTCTTTTGGTGATCTCTGTTTAAAAGGGACTTTAAATATGTTAAATTCATAGGCCTAATTTTTACTTTTATATTTTCTCTCTCCTGTTGACATCTGCTCACACTTTCTGCCATGTTATTTTCTTACTGTTTTGTGTTCTAATCAAGATAACTTTTTGTTCTTTTTGGAAAGTAATCTTTAAAAGAACAGTATGACCCATTGTTTAGGATAAACTAATTTTCTTAAATTTTACTTTGGGTCGTATTAGTGTAGTCTTTTTTGTTAAGTTATTTTTAGTTTTAATGCACATTATACATAAATTACATTAGATACATTTTAATCCTTATATTTATATATTTGAGACAAATACCTCAGCCTGTTTCCTCAGTTTCATGTTTCACTGTTAAATGGGGTCATGCTGTATTCAGTTCCAGAGAGATGCCTCATGACAAAGTAGGTCTATGACCTCAAAGTGATGCCTATCTTATCTACTCAAATGCCCCATGCAAACAGCTATGACATAGCAGGTTAGACTGATACACCCGTAACCACTTCCACTTCATCACAGAGCTTTTAAGATATCCCCAACTAGCAGAAAACCATGACTTTTACAGCATTCAAGCACAAACAAAATGATTGTGCCAGTTTTTCGAACACAGAGTAAAAAATGACAAAATGTTATTGTTTAACAAGCAGGATAGACCTAAAGGCTAAAAGCATGCTGCTCTTTCTAAAGATAGCACTAAAACATACCTCAAGCAAACGGCTGAGGTACAGATTTGCAATTACTACATGCTTTATAGGAAGTTCCTTAACTTTTACGACATGGCTTCCACTTGTTGTTAACATTCATTTACGCTTTTATTAATGAAGGTCTTGATCAAGTAAAAAACCTATTAGGGCATACCAGGGGTGCTCTGATTGTCATTAGGAACAGGGGTATTTTGTTGGGCCTTTGAACCTACTTTCAAAGAATCTCGCCCTAACGAAGAGCACATTATTATGAGCTTGCAGTGCTTCACCTCCGGGCACCCAGGTGTTGGGGATTGTCTGACATATATCTGTTTCTGTTCGGCTCGCTACACTAGTTTGTCCTTGGGGACAATAGTCCATATGCTACGAAAAACAAAATGTTCTGGAGATAAATTGACTTTTGATAAAGTAGCCCCACAGCATCAATCCACTATAGCCTGTTTTAGAAATAATTGTGTCAAAAGATATGCAGACAATATCTGTGTTTCAAAAATGCAATTTGCATCACCGGCCATAGTGGCCTTTCTCTAAGCATTGGTATGAAGATAAATGACAAACCAGAGGTGTCAACGTGCCAAAAAATATGGACAACTTAGTGTCATTGAGCTTTCTGAGAAAAACAAATATCAATGGTTGTCAAATATTTGGAATTGGCCTAGCTGTCAAGTGTCCTATTTGTTTGGGGTAAGACTGGATTGATTGAGGAATAAAAATGTAATTGTCTAAGGCAAGCTGATAATTCCGTACAACAGTACAAAACATGGATTTGCACAATCAATCAAAAAATGCATTTGTCTTGATTCCACAGAGTTTGGCTCCAAAAAGATGCATCTTGCATCGCCCTTGGATGGCGAAAACAATCAGTTTAAATCACAAACTCATGTTTTGTCAGGCTTGATCAGGTAGGCTTTTACAGCCAAGGAAAGGTGCGCCTGACATTTATGAAAAAAAGGGAAAAACATAGGGGCAGAAAAGAGAAGCATAAAGGTTTAGGTTTGATCACTGCAGTCTGCGGCATAACCCCTACCGGTCTCTTAATAACAAGTGGGACTGCCTATATTCACTGTACATTGCTTTGGATAAAACCCTCTCCTATAAAATATATTTAGGCGCCCCTTTAGAGAAATAAATCCATCCAAAAGGCCATGGATCGTTTACTTACAAAATACAATTGTATTGTATTTGTTTTCATTCTGCATACGTGTGAGTTGTCAACGTAACAGTGTGCTAAAATAATTCTGTTATACATCACAAGTGGTTTAAGTCACACCGACATGGGAACAATACCCAGACGCAATTCGAGAGCATCATCATCATTAAACCAAGCCCCAACAGCATGTCAACAACAGCATGAGCAGAATTGACACCAGGGACACCATCTGCACCGGGGACCTTTCCAGGGTTTCCAAAAGACTTAATGGGATGAGAGAGACACAAACTTTAACAAGGGAAAGTGTGCTTTTAATTTACCTTCCTCCAATCAACTTTGGCCCCAGTGCACATTCCTCGTCCCATCGCCCCAGCAACGGCACTAGAGCGAGGACTGCTTGGAGTCATGTGGCAGTTTTCAGCCACTCTCGTCTCAGGCTCAGATATTAAGAGATACTAAAAACAAACTACAGTTAAAAAGCTAATCTGAAACATCAAAAACTTCAATATATATGCATGTTCCACATCTATTATCGCTGGAGAAAAGGGAGGAACGTAACACCTTGAAATATGATATTGAAAAAACCCTGAACTTATTTCTTTCTGTACGAAACAATCATTCGTCATAACAATGCTCTCATTCAAAGTACGGACTGCTAACAACCTCATGTAAAAGGGCAATGCATGCATTATCTAGCAGGAAAGGGCATTGCATGCATTATCTAATGAGCAGGCTTTCTCTCACTCTGAATAGGGATGTCGTCTGTTTTCATACTGCTTTCAAAATAGTTCACATTTATCGAGCGTCTACTAATTGCAACACTGGTAAAAGCCAATAGAAGCTGGTCCATAAAGATTTGCTTCTCCGTACGAGTTATAATGTTTTAAAACCTGTGTTCTACATACTCTGAGGTTTGTTAATTGTTTTAAAGCATATGCTGGAATAAACCCTTGAATTCTGTTGGTAAACTCTCTCTCAGGGGGTTAGTTTGTTCTGCATGACAATTCCAATGCCCACTGGCATCCACTTCCTAGAAGCCTGAGGCAAGAGGCGTTCTATTCATAAAGAAGTGAACCTCGTTCAACAAGGTAATCTAAGCAGACTCAGTGTCCTTGCTTCACATTCTATGAGGAATAGCTTAAGGTAAATATCATCGTCTTCTATGTCTAGCCCTAAGACAGTCTGTCTGCCATGGCACATTATGACTTATTCAAAAGAGTGCAGTTCAAACAAAACATTGCTATAGACTAAATTTGTTTCTTTCGAAATGACTTAACACTTTGCAAAGTCAAACCGTGAACATTTAGTCCTTCTGTCGTTAGATTTTCTCTTTTTCTGTTTTCACCACACACACACACACATATAACAGACACACACACACACATACACACACACACACACACACACACACACACACACACGTACAAGCACACACAAACACACACACACACACACACACACACACACACACACACACACACACACACACACACACACACACGTCACATTCACACATACCCACGATATGACTATGAAATAGGCACATTTTTACAAGGAACATTTTTGGGGTGAGACAGAGCATTCAAATGAGCGATCAGAAAAAAAACAATGAAATCAAAGCCAATTTAGTTTGTTGTTAAGAGAGGTGGCTTCAAATTTAACAGTATGGGAATGGGGTTGAAACACAAGCTGTTAAAGTAAATATTGAAACAATACGCATTTTCGTTGAGCAGACTGTTTCTCTGGGCTGTTTATGGAGCGATGGGGAAGCAAAGGTGGACACATGAAAAGCATTTTTCAGTTGACAAACGTCCCACTTAGAAATGTTGAAAACAATTAGTCTGTCAGATTAGATATTTTTTCATTACACACCTTATCAAGAGAAAAGCGTAGTAAAAAGCAGATTGTACTTTGCTTTGGAAAAAATTTAATTAGCCACAAACTTTACAATCACTGAGTTTAATACATTGTATCATCCTTAATTACCCAATTTACAGTATCAAAGTATGACTGAGCATACAAGTCAAGTCCACTCACACACTACCTCAGGCTAACTTCATGATTTGTAAGCCTAGACTAAAAGCAGGTGGGGCCCTCGGACAGGGGGCCATTTTGAAAACACAACAACCACACAAACGGACACAGAGCTTATTTTGCAGCCAAGATTTTAAATCTGAAACTTGCAACAATATGAAAAGACAAGTTTGAACAAGTGTTCAACTCTCATTGTAAAATGAAAAGAATGTACATGGCCATTTTTGATTAATATGGCAGCAAATCCAACAACTGAGTTGAGGAATGTTTTTCACAGTGGAGATTAGCAAGGTTCTCTGCTTGGTGCCAATGTAGTCTGCAAACACTGGAGTACACACCTATAATTCATCACGGAACATTGATAACACTGTTTGCTGGGTACGAGCACGCACACTAGGCCAACTTAAAAGTATTTTTAGTTCCCAGTCAAAAAAAAAACATTTGAAAGATTTGAGGGTTCAGCTTCCTCTGGGTTTGCCCCTTGTACCATGAGTATTACCTGAGCCATTGTTGGAGAATACATTGTGCTTTCCAATAATAGTTTCACAAAGCTCAACACACCTTACAAAAGCCACTATTGATTGGTTGATAATATCATTATTCTTTCTTTATTGTGCTTTACTTTATAGGCCAACCTGCATAAAAAAACAGATTCTAATTCGCAAAACTATTTGATTTGCTTACTTTTCATCAACTTCCTTCAATTATGCATAGATACCTGGTTCTTCATTAAAATCAAGCAAGAATCAAAGATATTGGCTGAGGGCTATTCTTATTCTCCACTTTTCCAACATTCTTATGGAGCCTATGAACATTGGAGGTTATATATGCCATAAAGCTTACGTATTATGCAGCACGTTTCACTGCTTAATTTAGACATTAAATATGTAGGAACTGGGTTTGATTTTTTTAAGGGGAGGAAACCCACATTTAGCCACCCAAGAATGTGGTTGCTTCCAAATGGAAGACATGTTGAAAATATCAAAGAACGTAATGGTTAGATCCTTGTGGCAGGGACTGTGGCAGGAATTTCAGACTTTGACTCAGTGTCAATCACACTCAGTCTATGAGTGTCTCGGCACAGGTGTTTTTTTGTCAAAGAAAATCCTAAAATACAAGTGAATCTGAAATAAAACAGTATAATTAAATAATTAAATAATTAAAACTGAAATAAAATAAATCAGAATAAATATCAATTTAAATATCTGCTACAAAGAGGTTTAATGGAAGAATATATGAAGGTAATACATTTAGAAGGTCAGTATCCTGAAAGAAAGAAATGTGGCCAAAGGGAGGAGGAGCTGGAAGGAGCACTGCATTTAGAAACGGCTTAGTTCACCTAAACAACCGGTCAGGAATGTCTACTGCAGGTCTGAGAGACAGCTGGCCCATCTGTTCCTGCCATCAAATCCTCCCCCAAAGAGGAAAAATGAATGGAATCAGGAACCTTAACAGTCCTCCCGGAAGTGCACCGTCTCTCACATACACATACCAACGCACAGACGTGCATACTCTTATCGATGGATGCCAGATAGTGGAATTCATTCTTATGCTAGTTAGCTCCAAACCAATGCCTTCCTATTCTTTCATGTTCTGAATAGTAAAAAGCACACACGCTTCACAAGCAGCCGTATGATAATTGAGGAAAGAGGAGAGGAAAGAACTCACCAGTCTCTTCGTCAATCGTGAATATCCCCAGGCCAGAGCCATCCCGTATGGAGTATCGTATCTCCCCATCTCTGCCTTCATCCTCGTCTTGGGCAGATACTTTCATCACCGAGGTCCCAACCGGTACATCCTCTTTGATAAATCCTTTATCCAAGAATGAGCGGAATTGCGGCCTGTTAATGTTCTCGTTGATATCCACCACGTCCACCTCGATGAAGCAGGTTGACGACAAAGACATGGGCTTCCCTTTGTCCTTGGCTTTCGCCGTCAGGTTGAACACCTGCCGCTGCTCGTAGTCGAGGGTTTTCGCAATCCGCACCGCACCACTCAGCTTGTCCACGTCAAAGTGTCCATCGCCGCTGTCGATGAGGCTATAGCGCACCTGGCTGGAGGGTCCCACATCGGGGTCGTGAGCCTCCAGCCACATGATCACTGCGCCGACGGGAAGGTCCTCCCTCACCCTCACCTGGTATTTAGGAGGCACGAATTTGGGTGGATTGTCATTGACGTCTTCCAGGATCACCTTTAACAACACTGTGGAGACGAGCTGGGGTTCGGCCACAGCCTGGTCACGGGCGGCGACTTTTAAAACATATACGGGAAGGCTCTCGCGGTCTAACTGTTTCTTTACCGTCACTAGTCCGGTATCCTCATTGATGGTAAAGTGATCTGTGCCCCCCAAAATAGAATACTTGACAATCCCGTTGTCATCTAGATCCTTGTCGGTTGAATCCACCTGGATGATTTCTGTGCCCACGGGTGTATTTTCACTTATTTCCACTGAATATGAGTCTTGCAAAAACTGTGGGCTGTTATCATTCGCATCTAAGATCTTGACATCCAAGAGGCGTGATGAGGACTTTTGTGGTATGCCGAGATCGTACACTGTGACATTGAGTGTATAGTGGTCCGTTGTTTCCCTATCAAGAGGAGCATTAACCAGCAGCCAGCCACTCTCCATGTCCACGATGAAGCGGCTCTCTGTGTCTCCCCCTGAAATAACATACACCAGCTTCCCATTAAAGCCGCTGTCCGTATCTGTAGCACTCAAGTGGACAATGCGAGCCCCGATGGGAAGGTCCTCTCTGACCTCCATGGCACTCGGAAATGACTCAGCGAACTGTGGCGTGAAGCGGTTCACAGAATGAATATCCATGAAGTTATCCTCGGGTTCTGCTTGGGTGTGAATCTTGCCGCCTTGGAGCAGTTTCTCCGCCAGCATGGTCGCGACGCCGGTGTCAATACATTTTAATTGGACAGGCTTGCGCGCTGTGATGACAGTTATATTCATAACCATGGACTGGGTCTCATGTTCACCATCGCTGGCGGTGATCTGTAAACCATGGAAGGACACTTTGGACGCCTCTCCGTCACTGAGTGTCTGCTTCAGCGAGAGCACTCCGGAGTTTGCGTTCAGCTCAAACAGATCCAACTCGTTCCCAGCTTTAATGTTGTAATGCACTAGCTGCAGTTCATCCGCGTCGATGGCAGACACTGTGGTTATCTGCTCCCCCACACCGTGGTCTCTTGGCACGGTGACTTCACAGTCGATATTTTCAAACAGTGGCTTGTTGTCATTTAGGTTATTTAGTGTTATGGTGACGGATGCTTCCACCTCTCTGCGGAAAGGGGAACCCCAGTCGGATGCCCTGACTTTGAGGTTGTAAATCCTGGGCATCAGCTCATAATCGAGGACCTCGGAGGTGCTGATGACACCTGAGAAGTACTCGATGACAAATGGCTGCGGCATGACATTGGTAATGCTGTAGGTCACATAACCATTTTCTCCACGATCCAGGTCAGTGGCTTTGACCTCCAGCACGCTGGTCCCGACAGGAACGTTCTCATCAACTGAGGCCTTGTAAGATGTCTGCTTGAACTCAGGGGCATTGTTGTTTACATCATTCACGTCTATGATCACTTTGGTGAATGCCTTTTTGTCCGCGGTCATAACGTCAAGCTCATATCTGGGGGCATTATCAGCGTTAATGGGTCCCGCTGTGGTGATTAAACCCGTGTCTGGATTAATGCTGAATCTATTCTTCTCCGATTTATGTTTAAAAGCATACTTTAGCTGTGAATGCTTGGGCAAAGCCATTACCATAACGACAGGTGTGTGAAGTGGGGCAAACTCACTGAGATTGACCCTGTAGATAGTTTTATCAAATTTAGATGGGCCCATTTTAAACTGCGGGGAGGTAACATGAATTAACTTAGCAGAGGAAAACCGGGGTAAACTCCCCTTATCTTTAGCTTGTAGCGTCAGGTTATATCCAAAAGGCTGGCTGTCCCAGTCTACATCCTTAACCGCTTTGATTTTGTACGCTTTGCTCCCTGGACTGCTTCTCACAGCTTTAAACTGTTGGAGAGGGTCTCCCGCTACCACACTCAGCGAGGCTATCTCCCCGTTCTGCCCCTGATCATTGTCCTCCACCATCACTACAGCATAGGTGGGGTCGCGGTCTGCATCAGAAGGGGCCAAAGCGACGGCGGTGATAACCGGCGCGTGTTCGTTGGCCTGCTCTATCCGGACGGTCAGCTTGGCCATGCTACTGAAGCCACTGCTCCCGTAGAGCTTCATCCCTCTGTCTACAGCCAAGATCTCCAGCTCGTACAGCTTGGTCTCAGAGTGGTCAAGTTTGCCGGTAAGAGTCACCACTCCGCTTGTTGGGTGAACGGCAAACATGTCCGTCCAATCTGTGAAGCTGTAGTAGTATTCTCCATTTGTACCGATGTCGGCGTCTGTCGCCGTCACCTTGGCCACGCTGGTGCGTATGGCCGTGTTCTCCAGCAATGAAATACTGTACGACGTCGGTGAGAAGAGGGGTCTCAGATCATTGGTGTCCAGTACCTGAACCTTGACTCTCGCGCGAGCCTCCAAATTGGTGCCTCTTTCCGTGGCTTTGACGGTGAGTACATAGTGGTCTCTGACCTCGCGATTGAGAATGGCTGTGCTGCCTCCTTTGGTCCTTATTCTCAAAAAGCTGAAATCTCCAAGGAGGTATTCTTCGGCTTTGAATAGGTTCTCGTTGTCCCCGGCAACTATTTTGTACCGTATCTCCCAGGCGGGTTCAGCGATGTAGATACCCATCTTGGCATGGCTCTCTAAGAATGTCTTAGCAGCAGAGTTCTCATATATGGTTGTGTTGTAAACAGAGTGGGTGAATTGCATTGTGGCGGATCTCGCAACTCTTTGGTTCCCTGTGCATCCACAGAGGTGCTCAAGGAGCAGTAGAACCGGTAGGATCAAGTATTTTCCCATATTTGTACCGTGATCTTGGCAGAGCCACCTGGAAAAAAAAGAAAAGAAAAGACAATAGGATAAGTAAGAACGAAAAGCAGATACGATTGTGTTCTTTGTCAGTGAATAAATTCAAACAAATCATTCTAGGTTATTATTTCCGAATTTGCATTTGTACATCATGAAGGATATATAATACAGCTATATTATCCGTGTGATAACTATCTCAACTGTTAAATAAGTGAACTGCTGTGAACGTCGGTTATTACCCAGCCGATATGGTAACAGGCAAATGGCTGTTATGTGGTCATTAGATAAGCTAGTACGGTCAGTTAAATAAACAAAACTTTACTGTAGGCTACAGTAACCCCTTGCTGCTACCTCTGCTGCACGGAGTCAGGCAGTAACCGCATGCGACGTTGTAAGCTGCATAACTACAGATCCTTAGTACAATTGAATATTTGTATGTATAAACTAAGATACCCTTCAGGGACAAGGACAATATACACTGTCAAAATGTCATCACTCATGTCATGTCAATCACTGCAAATAAAACATACAATTGAGGAGCTGCTTAAAACTAACAACAAAGCTCTTCGTTGCTGAGCAGCTATAGCTGCAGCATGAGCTCCAATCACCTTCATATTAGATTATTCTATCGCTATGTATACCTAACTAGGTTTCATGAGGCATAACGCCGTAATATAACAGGCTACACGATATCAATTGCAAATAGTTCGGTACGAACAGAAAGAACAAAAAGAACCCAGGTTATTTTAGGCATTATCGTCATCTGTTAAAAGTCAATGAAGTCGGCATTGTGTCTTTACTCTAGTTATTTTCATGAAAGACGACACGTGTTTACTTTGAGCGTATCGACCACACCGCTCCTGCTTACGGGTTAGGTATTAGGGATGTTTAGGTTAATAACTTTTGAGTTAGGCATTAAGGCTGTTTGGGTTAATAACTGACAGTCTACCTTGAATCACAACTCAACTTGTAGCATAGCGGATATAGAAGATACAGAAAGAAAGATAAAGTAATTCCTTGATTGCACTTTTTGGAGATTACTTTTCGTGCAAGCATTTATACAACGTCTAATTATGTGTTCTCCATGAAAATAATAATTTAAAACTATTTATTTTTCAAACCCCCATCCCCCAACCAAAACCCATTCACTTTTGAAAAAGAAGAGAAGGCAGTCCGGAGCTGAGCAGATGCACAGTCTCCACACCAGTCCAGAAAAGTGCACAGAAAGCAGTAACAGTCAAAAGATAGACATTTATGAAAAATATACGCTTCTCCAACACGTACCCAAGTTACAAATAACTCCGCAAAACTCACAACGACCCCGCATTCGCTTAAGTTCCCCCGGAGATAAAGGCAGACGGAGCGGTGGCCGATTCCTCTACAAAGCGCCGCTCACAAAGCTAGCGGGACCGCCGCCGATCCATCGAAACTTTTCATACGTCCGAAAGATGGCAAGACTGACTGAAATTCGCAGTCACAAAGGATCAACAAAAATCACCAGTGGGTTACATACCTATTCTATCATTCGCGATGTAGATTAGGAGGTTTTTCATGTAGTTTAAAGTCTCCAAATCTCGGCATGGCAATACGTGGAGTCTCCTTCCCTACTCCATCCACTTCGCACTCTCCTTTCCATGGAGCTCTCCTTCCACAATGAATGCGCCCAGTATCTTTCCGCGCTGCGCACGCCCGGATCTACTTACTGCTGGCATGAACCTAAAACCCTATTTTCTCTATTCCCTAGAATAAAAACCAAATAACATCACACCTACGTTTAATTTCTCGTTTTCTTATCAACTCAGGCTATATTTATCCCAATGTTCCTTTTACATAATATTTTCTTTTTTATCTGATGATAGCCTCCCAAACACAACAAATGGCTAAATACTCAGATTGATGCAATTGTTTTACTACCATTTACGTTTACACATATAACCCTGTCATTAGTAGCCTAATAGTATTGTAATAATTGCTATTATCATTATTATGATCATTATTATTGTTAATAATAATAGGATTATTGTTTTTGTTTTTTTATTATATTCATAGCTCATTTGTGATTGTTGTTATAAACAAATCCCAGTTGAATCTTTAAGGTTGAGCCCATCTATCGATTGTCCAGTTTTTTGTTTTTTTTTACAGTGAATTCTTAATGGATTTCCTGCCTTCCCACTGGAGGCACGGGAGTGTGATGAATATGCGATTGATGGCGCTGTCTCGCTGCTCTCGGCCGGACCTGCACAGCACTGGGGCGCCAGCGTGTACGTGCGTGCGTGCGTTCCTGCTTGTGTGTGTGTGTGTGTGTGTGTGTGTGTGTGTGTGTGTGTGTGTGTGTGTGTGTGTGTGTGTGTGTGTGTGTGTGTGTGTGTGTGTGTGTGTGTGTGTGTGTGTGTGTGTGTGTGTGTGTGTGTTGGTGGGTAGGCGCGCGCTCTCATGCGTTCTAGTATGCAGGCTATATGTGTGATAGTGCGCGTCTCTGAGTGCGTGCGTACGTGCACGTGACTCTGTGCTCGTGAAGATAAAATATGTGGAGAACAAACTTCTAAGCGCTGCCTCTAAAATGCATAGCATGAAGCAGGGAATTTCAGTTTCCATACATTTCACTTACCAGGGCATCTGAACGATCGCTGCCGGTGGAAAGTTACGTTACACAAAGTCCTATACTTTTGGGTAATTTGTTAACATCTCGCTAAAAGTCTCTCTGGAAATCGACCACCAACCATTCCATTTTCTTCAGAGCACGAGAGAAGAAAAGAGAAGAGCATCCGTTAAAAGCCGCAGCTTCCTCGGCCGCTGCGTGATTCATAGCATTTCCATGGCTTGTCTAGTGCTCCACATCGGTTTAACGGCAGTGGCTCGCTCTTTCCAACGGGTTTAGGCAGCGTGTCGTCACGAGTTCATCTGTCATTCTAAGCATGCAAAGGTCTCAAACTAGGCAACGTGTGAGGTTATTTTGGGGGATTTTCTTTGTCCAACCAACCATCTTCCCCTTCTGCTTTGATAGATGTTTGGGTATGCACGTTGTGTCTCCATGGTTGACGCACGCACACCGTTTTTTTTCTCATTTTTGAATGTGTCAGTCATTTGGTAGATTATGATGCCAGTTATAGCGTGCACATTTGCCTAATATCTATTCAGCATCGCCTCACCTAAGTCCCACAGGCTGGGTAAATGAGAGGGATGGGATTGTGTGTGTGTGTGTGTGGGGGGGGGGGGGTGTTTGCATATGTCTGTGTGTTTGCATGTGTCTGTTTGTGTTTGTATGTGTGTGTCCAAGCATGCATGTGTAAGTATGTAAAGACAGTGTGAATCAACACACATGGCTTTAAATGCATGTGTATGTCTCTCCCACCTCCCCCTCATCTTCCTCCTCCTCTTCCTTCCTCCTCTTCCTCTCTCTCTCTTTCCAGACTATGTAAGTCATCACTGGCAGCTCTTTCCCCCTGCCGCGTGGTGCCTCCTCTGTGATCTGCCGATAAAGATTTAATTGAATTCAGGTCAGGTGATCCCCAAGGCTGGTTTCAATCCTTTGATCCCATCCAGTGTTTGTTGTCAGGGCAGTTGGGGGTCAAATCCCGATGACTTATTGATGCAGACTTGTTTGCATCTGGGAACTTTAAGGGCCTTCCCCATCATAGCAGATGGTGTCGGGGATGGAACGGAAACGCTATGCAAGTAAACATAAATAGTGACTGACATTATTATGAAACATAGTTGGGAATGAGCCCTCTATAGCCAGAAATGAGAAATCCTGATAGACACATCAAAGCAAAAAATTATGACTTGCGTAAGCATTAGATCAACGATGAATATTCATTTGTGCATCATGTTTTAGTTTGTGTCATTTTTTTTTCAAAGATCCCCACATTTTTTTGCGACACATGTCCTTATTTGTATTACCAAGCCGCCATTTTGGGTCTTTGAAATTCAGTTTCAGAACACTTTTCTGACAAGTATTATCATCACACCAGATCAGGGCTGGAGCGGTATTAGTCACTCCTTCTGTTGCCGAGACGAATGTCTTAAGATGGAGGTTCACTAAAGCTTAAATACCGAACAGATATCCGGAGAAAAGGGGAACATGATTTTGAAACATGCGTACTTTCAAGGAATATATTTAGATATCGGTCCCAATTGCATTGCAATG
>NC_079414.1:18424979-18434979 GCF_026213295.1 Gadus chalcogrammus | reverse complement strand
TTTAACAATAAAACCACTTAATATCTCTCTAATAATTGAGTATTCGTCCATTTCACATTTCACACCCTTTCCGGTTCAGAATGCAACTCAGCACCATTAGTTGGGTTGAAGGGAAATAATTGTTTGCCATGCATAGCTTTGTATATGATTCAGCACAAAGGTCAGCATAAATCCAGTCGAACAAGCTTCATAAAAAGCGAAAAAATACATGAAAAGAAGAACTGACCTAACCCAATCAAAAGCAATGCAGTTTGTTTTGTTCTTTTTTTGTACCAACACTATTACACACTGCGTCTACGTCATAATAACCATTAGCTTTTAAAAGTGAAAAGAAAACGACCAAGTGGCACAATTTTTCAAGGGAAAGGCCAAGGCTTACGCCAACGTGGGGCTCTGCAGGAGTCAATGCTGTATCCCGTCAGTTAAGAAGGTCAATAGAGTCTGGCATACTGATGAAATGAAAACACGCAATAGGCCTTTCGTCCTTAGATTGATCTGCACATTGCTGTGGGGCAAAAAAACCAACAAGGAAATTGAGACGAGTGAGTGAGAAGCATAAGCAGGGGAATATTAAGGCCCAATCCCATTTCTGCCCCTTACCCCTCCCTCTTGTTTTGAAGGGGTAAGGGGAAGGGGTAAAGGGAAGGGGTAAGGGGTAGAAATGGGATTGGGCCTTAGACATTGTTTGCCCCCCACCCCCTAATTCCAACACCATCCTTTTCTTTACATAGTTTGAATCCTGGAATCTTCTTGGTCTGTCGGCTATTTTAACAGGACAGAGGTTGATTGCGCTGGAGGCCTCTGTAAAGAATCCGCTGCAACAATTAAAGAGGCTGGAGGACATTGAAGGGTGAGGTTTAAGGATGAAAGTGTAGGGTATCTTTCTGCCATTGCAATACTGAAGACAAAATGTTTGTTTACGTTTGTTCATCAGTTAATGTAAGTTTCTTTCTCTTTCTTTACTTTTTGTTAAAAACGCAAAAAACAAACATGGATTAAACATTACAGGGAGACTAATTAAATATTTGCTCTCTTAGCTTATCCATCGTTTATCTCAATGCGTGCTCGCCAAAGTGAGAATTAAAGATAAGATGCCATATAAAGATTATGATTAAAGATCCAATACTTTTTTCAAATAACTCTCTGCATTGTGCTTCTAATTAGGGTGTTATCCCGGCTTGTTTTGATCATATCTGCTTCACAACTATGAAATCTGATTGTCTAATGACTTAAGTATTGACCCAATGACAGCGATCAACTCAAATGTTGTAGTTTTTTCTAATGCATCCTCCCTCAAAATCGCTGGACAGTCGCTGGCCGTGTGGGCTCAGTGCCAGGATGCAGAGAAATGGACCCCAACCCTATGGAAGATATTGAGGAGGATAGTCTCTGCTGAATACAAATGTACGGCTGTGCTACCTAGTGTCCTCGAGTGTACAATGATACGATTAGAAACTTTAAATTAGAAATATAATTAGTAGGCAGAATAAGTAGACGTAAGATACTTTTAATGAGGCGATTCTGAAAGTATTTTTTGCTAACTTGAGTTTCTTTTTATAATGCTACCATCAATTAACGGTAGATATATTGAGAAAGAACCGGCTGAACAGGCCAATAAAATACTAACAATTCTTGCCCTACCGTCCCACTACCGCACGCACACACACAAACACGCACAAACACGCACACACACACACACACACACACGCACACACACACACGCACACGCACACGCATGCACACACACACACACACGCACGCACGCACGCACGCACGCACGCACGCACGCATGCACACACACACACACACACACACACACACACACACACACACACACACACACACACACACACACACACGACAAAATGAATCGTAATGATAATATAAAATGATATGCAAATTATATAAACCTCGTTTACATTGATACCAATCGATTTAATCGGCCTTTGAACACGTTCTCCTTGCACCTAGAGATGTCTCCCTTCCTCTCTCTAATCAAACGTTTATAAGGTAGTTCACATTTGCATTGCCACTGTAGTCACAAAGTCTTATAATGAGGCTATGCCTATCTCCTGTCTTCTTAGATGTGTAGATTCCTTCAGCAGCTTTTGAATCCTTACAGACGTTCCCAATGCCCCAGATAGTGTATTGCAAAGTATCTTGATCTCTCCCGCCGTGGCCAATCCTTAACTCTCCACGATGATCACTCCCCCTCACCTTGGGTTGCTGTTTGTTGTTCCTTCCCATGATGTGAAAGTTTCCCTACAAGTACACCTTTTGTCTCATTAAAGATGCTTGGTAAATCGCTGACTGTATCTTTCCATGATCATTCTCTATTAAATCAATTACCCTGCTGTCGAGAATTCCCCAAAAATACATTCATTTTCATCTGACACCTACACGCAAACAAGTGTTAACTATTACTATTCATATTTTGTCATTTAGTTGATGCTTCCAGATACATCTTTAAGCAAGAGTCAAACACCCTAGTGAACACCCTTGCCCTACACCATATGGCTCCCACAAACACACACGTAAGCACGAAGCACAAACAGACGCACACATACCAGCCCAAGCAGACCACTGAAGGGACATGGGAACATACTCTCTCCCGCTAGATACACGCTACATAATGGATGTGCTGCTGTTCTTGTGTCACTAATGGCTCAGTCAGGATCTCTACCATGATGCTACCAGTATGCAGATGTTATATGACAGTTCCCTCCCTCACCAGAAAGGCCTCACACTCAGTATTTCTGGCACTGACACTGGTTTGTCTTTTCATCCCTGGCTACAAGAAAAATAACATGGACAATATTCCCTCCTCCTCCTCCATGTATTTTTACTCCTGTTAATATCCTCCCAGCTCTGCACAGAGCGAGAAGAGGCGGTAAAATGTCAGTCGAGACAGGGAGACAGGCCGAGGCTACGGCGTGCGCCTCTCTGGCTGTTTTCTGCGCTTGCTGTAAGCCGCCTTGGATAAACGTTTGCTAAATGACTAAAAAGTAAATACTAGGTATCAGCCGACGACATCTTTGAGAAAGCAAAGTATCCGTGGCATTTTTAAATAACTCTACCTGGAAGTGGAAAATTCCAATCAGGCTGCGATCAGGCAGAACAAAAGACAGACAGACGTCGCACTGACTCACCAGAACTATTCCCCCAGACCCACTGTGTAAGACATGTTTTCCCTCGACGGGTTAACAGAACTTCAAGGATATTAACTTTTTGGATAGGAGAGCGAAAGCAAAGGAGAGACCTTGAGAACATGACAGGAGTAATTAATGCAATTCAGATTTAGAGAAAGGTGGGTGCAGCTGTTCATCAGAACAATATATGACATTGTTTCTAAATATACTCTGAACGTACATTAAACAACTATAGGAATACTCATTATTACATGTTTCTATTCTAAATTATATTAAACACTGTATTCACGCAACAAACCCTACTGCTGCGGTGAAAAGAATCACCTTCTGCAGAGATGCAGGGTGTGTTAAATGTCACATGGATCACTTTGTAGAAGACGGGGAAACACAACTAGTGTGTTTCAGAGACGACCCCCCCACATTTCATCATTGCAATTCATGTGCTGCCGCGACATCGCTGAGCAGCTGCCCTTGGATGGTCCAAGGTGGTGGCTGCCAAGGCTGTTCTTGACGGACCAGGGAGCGTATGGGGGCGGGGTCTCCAGGTATAGGGGTTAAGAAACAGTGTATGTTGTGCACACATTTGTTCATTTCAAAGATGCGGATATTGCTCTTGACCCATGAGCCATGTAGTCAAGGGAAGGCGAGCCCTTTGCTCTAATGTTTGGGTTAATATGTAAAGGCTCAAGGCTGTATGCTTTGTAGCGGGTTTCTTCAGGGTATCCTTCATAACACTTTGAGACTAGGAATAGAAAGCACAACGCAACACTTTATACGCCTCCTGTCACCGGTCTCCTGTCCAATACATTAAGCCTTGACACATGTTTACACCTATTTCTCTGCAGCATTGTGTTTTTTCTGTCACCCTCCTGTCCTGTGAGTGCTGTTTAACTGGCATAGGGATAAGATATGTGCTTTTTAATATCACACTTACTCTCCAAAACAAACACGTTGGCTACCTCCAGCCTGATGTGCGCTGTTAATCAGGTCCTGGTGAGATGAAAGTATGAGAGCTTTATCTATTCAGTGAACATGTCAACCAATTAGTATTCCTGTATGAGCCGTAGACCAGATAAGGATCTACTCAAACCGCAGCTGGAGGATGTTTGTGGTGTATTGTTCCATTTATGCCGATAAGACAAGACTCTCCCAGTATTCTCCCAGCAGGGATTCACCAAGCGATGCAATTATATTTAACAACAGTATACCGTGCAGCATACACTCCTCTGGTCTTTCTTCACTATATTATTTTGTAAAATGTTTACTTTTGACATTGAACATTGCTTCCAGAATTGATATTTTGCATTGATTTCCCAAGATACCTATTACAAATAAGGCATTTGGGTTTCGGTCCGTTTATCGTTGTAAGATACGAATGAAGCCAATGGACTCCAGTGTACTGCAGGTCTGTATCCAGCTTGATTTCTCCATAACAACAATAATGAGAATATCATCATACATAGGGAATCATAATGTTATTACCTAACAATTTCGTTTTACCATTTCACTTTTAGGTTTTAAGGCATTTAGCAGACATCGAAAGTGACCTACAACCATTCATACACATCTATACAGCGGAGACCACCATGCAAGCATTACACACACATATATACACACATTTACGGCAGAGTCAACCATGCAAGGTGACAGGCAGCTAGTCAAGAGCAGACAGGGACACATCAACAATCAGCCAGGAGGAGCAGGAAAATTAACTAGCAACCTTCCGGTTGTAATTCAACCAGCTCTACCTCCTGAGCTAAGCCGACCTGTCCTATTACCTGGGGAAATTATGAACCAACTGGAAGAAAAAAAAAAAGCGATCACGAACACTACACTGACGTATAAGCATATAAGCCTTTCCCACTAGAATGAAGTCATTACAAAAATGTAAACGGATTTGAGTCAACAAATTGAGTATGTAGACTCTCCTGTTGTGTGCGCCTGTGCTACTGGGAATCAGTACCACAGTTGTGGTACTGTTTGAAACCAATGTTCTTTTAAACCAATGTTTCACATACTTATGGTCTTTTGAACCCCCAAAGCCCTACCAGTATCCCTCAATGACCCCTTTGTTTTGACCAAACCAGAAAAATGTCTATTGAACTAATATTAAATTCTTGTCATTTAACATGATCATTAATATTGTGGTGGGCTAGATGTATTTCTTCAACGATCTACACATACAATACTACACAAACAGATATTTGCAAATTGCATTTGTTATATTTGTATAACAATCTTGAATCTTGGTACCCCGTCTGGAACCTAGCTAACGTACCCCGAATTCAAAGAAATTGTGGAAAAAAATAAATAAACTCCTAGTTAATCTACTGTTGTTCTTCTTGTCAGGTTTCTGCTCGTCCCGCTCCAGGGACTGTTAAGTGGCAGCTCATAGGAAGTGAGAGAACGGAAATGGCTTGGCGACAACACTGGATAATGTACATTCACGCCCACTCCCTGCCGGGTTTTAAGCCAGCTGTATAATAAGTGAGCGGCACGTGTTCACAGTTTCCTGCCCCTCTGTATTAGCAGGATAAAAGGTTAACTGGGAGAAGCACCATATCGACTGACGGACCACCCAATGTGCCCCCCCCCCACCCAACCCAACCCCCCTCCTTGGTATGAATTGGTGTTGTTTTTTTACGACGTTTCCTGTCTCCGGGATCGGGGGGCAGTTGTTCCCTTTTCCTCCGAGGGTGACAGGCTTCGTCACAATTATTTACCCCTGCCAGCCAGCACCGCTAGCCGCCCTAATCAGTCACCCTCAGCCACTAGCCCAAAGGTCAGCAGGCTGTCTGGCTCTGGTTCACAGGGCCAGACCCGCAGTCGTGTTGGAGCTCCGGGGGACATCCGATACACCCAACAAAGACACACACACACACACACACACACACACACACACACACACACACACACACACACACACACACACACACACACAAATGCAGTGACACACGCAAACACACACATACACACACAAACGCACGTATACGTACCACACACAGCTGCAGATGCCAAGAACCAAGGAGCCCATCTCATGGAGGGAGCCACTCTTCACACGTAGCTTTTCATGAATCACCTCAAGGTGTGGCCAGACAACCCTTGACACGTACCAAAATACTAATGATGTCATTGCAGGGAATTTGCATCACCAACTGGTGGCTGTGATTGGCTGGTATTCGTGTGAACGTGTTTTTTTTTCAATTTAAACTATTTCTCCAACTAGATAGGAAAGAGAGATCTAGCCAAAGATAAACAAACAATGATTTCTAATTCAAACCGTACATCTCTAAGCCGTGAGAGATAAGCCTTACATTTGGAAACATTTAGGAAAATGATTAAAGATTGTGGGTCAATTTTGTGAATATGTCAGGATTTCCTATCTTGTCATCTTGTTGTTTGGTATTATCTTGTTGGATTTCTTCCCCAAAATGAGGGTACATTCTTGTGGATAGGAGTCACTCACGTCCATCATTTGCCAAGGGATGCTCTAAAATCCTTCGACAGCTGTTCACTGGGTGCATGTGTGTGTGTGATCGTGTGTGTGTGTGTGCGTGTGTGTGTGTTTGCGACCAGCTTTCCAAGCAGAACATGAAATAAACGGTGGTGGAAGCCGTATTACGCGAACACAAATGAAAAGGCGATCTTCGCATACTCCCACGTAAAAAGGTTCATTACATCATGTTGAGGTATGGGGCAGTAAAGATGTTCCCTCCTTTCCAGCCCATCATAGATAGAGCTGCAAGCCTCGCGGCGGCCTCACGTGTGTGTGTGTGTGTGTGTGTGTGTGTGTGTGTGTGTGTGTGTGTGTGTGTGTGTGTGTGTGTGTGTGTGTGTGTGTGTGTGTGTGTGTGTGTGTGTGTGTGTGTGTGTGTGTGTGTGTGTGTGTATATGTGCATGTGCATGCATGTGTGTGTGTTTGTGCGCGTGTGTGTGTGTGTGTGTGTGTGTGTGTGTGTGTGTGTGTGTGTGTGTGTGTGTGTGTTTGTGTGTGTGTGTGTGTGTGTGTGTGTGTCTGTGTGTGTGTGTGTGTGCGTGCTTCGTCTGACTATAACCTTTAAGCTATGCCGGCAAAGTCATTACTTTTCCCTTCTCATTACTGGAATGCACCTGAGGTGATCACGGTGAAGCGATGGCCACATATTGCGGATGGATGAATACTAGAAACAACACGTCTGGCTTCTCTGTGAATGGCTATGGTTATTTTGGCTTGGGAATAATTATTAAACACGTCCATAATTTTGGGACGGATATCACCGCAATGTTAGAGGAAGTTGTGATGTATTTACCCAGCAGGTTTTGGTGTGACATATTTTGTGTCTGGGAAGGAGGAGGATTAATGTCATCGTACATCCCGTGCTGTCATGTTTTTAAAGCTGACAAAGCTACTGCATGTTGTCAAGCTAGTTTATATTATGTATGATGTATTATGCATCATGATGTTGAGCCTCAGTTTCAACTTCTTTGATTTGTGACTGTGTTTCTTTTTTTATTATTCATCACGTGATGCACTTTGTGAAAGGTGCAATCTTTTGTGAGGAAAAAATCAGAAGCAACAATTTAATCTCCTCAGATTAGGAGCAAATTTAGATACGCTTAATTAGCTCCTCTGGCCACTGCAAAGCATGCATACCGTAGGCACAGTAAAGGGGTGGCTCACTGAGCTCATAAGAACAGAATTAGAGACAGCTCTCCCTATATAGTTGTCACCTATTAGCAGGCTCTGTAAGCATTTCGTTACTGAAGTGTGCACTAATGGCGGTTATTTCCTTACAGCCTCGTAGGAAAGTAAAGCAAGGACTGTTTTCCACGGTGAACTACTTAAAGTAAGTGATGATAATTGATGTCTGACCTTTAGGGGAAAGATTTTCCTCCAAAGAAGGAAATTCATATTCAAGATGCTTGTGTATGTCTTGCGATAGGTGGGGATGGTTTATCACAACCAGTCCAGGAGACCAAGGATGGCTTCCCAGAGCGCTGTCAGACATCTATCAAGGTGTGGGTCTTGCCCCTATTACACTAACGTTTGCATTCCCCCTGCTTTGGGCATTCATGTCCAAGAGCTGTTGCATTTTTACAATGAATCCTGTTATTGCTCACAGGGTGGGCATGGCTGATAGCATTCACACACCTGGTTATCTCTGACCAGGAAGAAAACACTGCCCACACACACACACAAAACACACAAATCCAGGCAGCCTTGTAAATCAGAATCCATATACACATATTCCTTGGTCAGAGAAAAATCACCAGCAGTTCAGCCACGAAAAACGAATGTTCAAATCAACAGTTTTATTGAAAATGTTGAGATAGAGAGAGAATGATCTCCTGTATGGATTCTTCTTTTGACAGTCAGGTGGAATATGGTGGAGCTAAGAAAAGGTACCTTGCTGCCCTAATCTTTAGCAAAACTCAAAATACAACCTTGAATAACAGCAATTCCACATCTACAGGTCCAATGAAAAACAGAGATGCGGGAGTCTTAACAGCTGGAAAAAACAACCACTCCCTCATCCTACAAAGAACCCTTCCACCTTGCCTGTGTTTTGTAAACAGTGCCTTTCCCTATAGGAGGAGGCACGCTCCTTGAGCCAAAATCAACTCTCCACTGATGGAAAACAACAACCCAACTTCATCCACCTGCTTCTGCAGAGTTTCCCCTGTGGGAGATGCAAAAAACTCTAACCACTCATGGCTCCCACTACTGCCACTGACGTGGGCAGGGTTTGGTGTTTCTATGGAAATGGAAATATTAATAATGCCAGTGTGACTAAATTAATAAATGTGCAATGGTAATCACATGCAATGATACAATCATTTGGAGATAATTGTATTTCATTACTGCGGGATGATTCAATTTCATAGCTTTTGAGTACGCCAGCATTTCATTTATTTTGTGATGCAACATGTGATTCAACAGCGTTTAATGTGATGTGACATTTATGACATGATGTCGTAGATATTTAATATATTTCTGGCCTTCTGATCATATCGCACAAAACTCACAAGCCCAGACACAAACACACAGACACACAGGTATACATTTGTGACAAACACATGCATACACATGCACACGCAGACACACACCAGCCCCCACACACACACAAACACACACACACACACACACACACACACACACACACACACACACACACACACACACACACACACACACACACACACACACACACACACACACACACACACACACACATGCATAGTTTTATTTAAGTTTTCTTAGGTTCACTTTACACCATATCTAAATAAATAATGAGTAATATATTAGGATAATATAATCCTAACATTTCAGGCCTCTGGTCTTTCCCGTTTTCTAATTCCTAAAGTGTACCATTGGCTTTTTTCCTTCTGATTCATAACACAATATGAGGAAAGATGATATGCACAGACCCCAAGGGCAGAAATTCAAGAAATGTCATCTGGAACAATAGAGGCCAAAATAAATATGAGAGCAATAGCTGTAAAAGATGATGCTGCCCCCCTCATGCTGCCCCAGTGGGTATAAGGTTAGACAAGACTACAGATTAATATTATACTGATATATGACATGAGTGCATAGTCTCCCACTATATAGCATTTATAAAACAGGAACCCACTATAGTTTTACAATTTAGTGTTCCCTATATCCTCTCACAACACGCAGTGAGGTGAAAGGAACATCCACAAGACCACGGCATTCATTTGCGCATTCCTTCCTGAGAGATGTATGCTGCAACTGTATACTGTATACCTTTGGTGCCATTGCCACCTCTCTCTCTCTCTCTCTCTCTCTCTCTCTCTCTCTCTCTCTCTCTCTCTCTCTCTCTCTCTCTCTCTCTCCCTCTTTCTTTCTA
>NC_079414.1:18374979-18422479 GCF_026213295.1 Gadus chalcogrammus | reverse complement strand
CACACGTACACACACACACGCACACACACATACACACAAACACATTTACACACACACACACACACACACACACACACACACACACACACACACACACACACACACACACACACACACATATACATGGACACACACACACACACACACACACGCACACACACACAGACACACACATACAAGCATATACACACACACACACACACACACACACACACACACACACACACACACGTACACAAACCATTTTCCCTTTGATTCTGATAAGAACTGTCTCTTTGGCTCCATCTCCGTCTCTCTCTCCATCTCTCTCTCTCATTGCCTTGATGTAACCAGGAATTCTACAATTTTCGACCTAGAAACAGCGCGCTACACGCATTTCTAACTTCCGCCGTGACTGAACTAAACTTGATGAATTGGGTCTGCGGGAAGAGATTTGCGCCGCAGTAGCTGCAGATGGTTTATAAACAAGGTGTCTGGAAACACATTACAGCCGTTCATGACCCTTAATTATTAATTTACTTTGAGCCATCATGCATTGTTTGTATAATTTGGTGGATGATATTATTAGACAGCATTTAACCAAGGCCTAGAACCACGGAAAGAAAAAAACGGTGGATGGGTGTGTTCTACAGACTGATTGATGACCGGTGAACCTTCTTTTGTCCGCGGTTTGATGCATGAGGTGTATGGAGAGGGCCATGAATAAATCAGCTGAAGTACAGTGAGGTGGATTGAAATGGGGTAGGCCACAGGTGTTTTGTATGTGTGTGGACGTCTATATTTTAAATATCTCTATAGTCTATATATATATTTTCAGTTCATTGTCCAACTGCTGTCTGTCTTATTTTAGTTTGAATGCCGCGCTCAACCACAACGACAGACAGCACTCTTGCCCTTAGTTTAACGCTAGTATATAAGTATATATATATCTATATCAATAAACACACTGGATATAAATACAAACTCTGTGTGTGGGGTGAAATAGAACATACAAAGTCGCATAAGTGTCAATGTAAAGAGAATACAGGCATACAGTGTGTGTGTGCGAGTGTGCGTGCGTATGTGCATGCATGCATGTGTGTGTGTGTGTGTGTGTGTGTGTGTGTGTGTGTGTGTGTGTGTGTGTGTGTGTGTGTGTGTGTGTGTGTGTGTGTGTGTGTGTGTGTGTGTGTGTGTGTGTGTGTGTGTGTGTGTGTGTGTGTGTGTCTGTGTGTGTGTGTGTGTTAGGACATAACAGTGTGCCCTCTGCCCCCCGTCAGTCTGAAGCATCACGTGATCCAGAGCCAGACGTATTCATCTGTGGCAAATCAATTCAAAGCAGCGGTGAAATGCTCAGGCCACAGCGTGACTCGTAGCCGTTCTCCGCCACCACCCACAGGCCTCCGACGCCGATTGGCCTATCTGTCAATCAACTGTCACACACACTCCGTCCGTCCCACTCGTCTCATGTATGGTTTGTCATCGCTGTTCATAATCGCCCGCGGCTCTTTATCATTTGAAAGGAGTGGGTTTTTCACTCACTCACTCACTCTCTCTCTCTCTTCCGCTCCATTTCTCCATCATTCTCTCGTTCTCTCTGTCTCCATCATCTCTCTCTCTCACTTACCCATCATCTCTCTCTCTCTTACTCTCTCTCTCTTTCCCTCCCTGTTTCTCATCTTATTTCAACCTCCTCATATTTCAAACTCACTGGTCCCTCCTTCACATAAACACACACTCAAATGCACACACACCACACACACACACACACACACACACACACACACACTCACATATGCACACATGTTGCACACACGTCACAGACACATGCACACTCACACGCACAGATGTTGAACACAAATACACACACACATACACACACTCTCGCGCTTTCTCTCTCCATCTTTCACTCCCTCTCTCACCTTCTTTCACCCAGCCGTACTTTATACTCTCTTCTCTCGTTTACATAACTCCCTCTCTCCTGGAGGAAAATCTTTTCTCTTCAATTTCTGACCTTCTCTTTTCGCACTCTTCTTTTTACTAATTAGCATACTATGAAGTCTGTTCCACTCCCCCCCCCCCACCTCTCTATATATCTCGCTCTCCCCCATGCTTTGGATAAAATAAAACATAATAAATCCACCGCATTCCCCTTGTGCCATCAATACAATTGAAGAATGCTCACGTTCCTAAGTTGCACTTCAAACAGGGAAAGCTAATGGATGCCTCCGTGGGAATTGAGCAACCCCCACGGTTCAGCTTCACGTGTCCAAACCAGAGGACAACTTCAAACAAAACATCAAAAAAGTCCCCCCAATTCGTTTGCTTGTATTTTGTTCTCTGTTAATAAAAGACTCCCATTTTAAACAGGTTCCTTGAGAGTTCACGAGAAAACAAGAATTGAACAGCTTTTTAAAATGTTATTCCGTCATGTGAAAATGATCCAATTATTTGGACAACTCAACAAAGCTGGCAACGGAGAATGCAAACCAAAATGAGCAGAGGGCTTGGGAGAATACTTTGAAGTAGTCTGAGGGGCTGGTGTGTCTTTAGTCAGACCACATGCCCAAGTGACAATGGCTGACAAAGGCTTGACTCAAGCAATCTGGGGAGCAATTTTCACGGACCTTTGAAGTCAGGTCGAGGCTTGGTTCCACACCGATAATGTACTCTATCGGAGCAGGGTAACAGCTACAGTTCACGTCGATGTCGGGTTCACACAGGCTTCTGTCTCTGCTCTGCCACTCCACTTTGAGTTTTCATAGAAAAGTAAAAGGCCAAATTCGATGAAGGGAAGTGGGGGGAGACACCTGGCGAAGAACTGACCCAATCAAATCGTTCTTGACATTCCAAATATTTGTTTTAAGAATTTACACCAAGCCTGACCTCATTTACCTTATCCCCAAAGTTGAGCTCCCGCTAAAGGACTTTTGTTTTTTTGTTTTAAGTTTTTGTTACAAACTCCATGTCTTAACATCAAATATGACCTTTTCTTTAATGAACCTTTAATCTGATCAGCCGGTCTATATGGCGATTGTTTTACACAAAAGGCGTTTCTGTTGAAATATGTGTCTCCAGATTTAAGGGCCGTAGGAGCAGCTGGAGATGGGACACAGAGCTCAATAAATCAATGCCAATTTAATTGTAAGGCGTGCAGGGAAACTGCAAGGTCAGGGTTTTTAGCATGTGTGGAGTGCTGTAGTTTAGCAGATAGGCTGTTAAACTTGTAGACTCTGTGTTTTTGCTTATTTACAGTGGCAGACCTGTAGTCTCCTTGACCATGGTGAGATAAGCCCACGATCTCGTTCTCTGCTCCCCTCTCCCTTCCTTGGGTGCATCTCTCTCTCTCTCTCTCTCTCTCTCTCTCTCTCTCCCTCCCCATCTCTCTCTCTGAAAACATGCTAGGCCTTCAATTATTTTCAAGAATACATTTGCATCTTTTTATTCATATTGTTGGATAAGAATGCTTCTTAAAGCAGGTGCTTCAACCTTCCTGACCTTGCCGGTTTAAACGTGTAACATCTCAGCTCGGTGAATACACTTGTCTACATTTGGTTTAATAGAAACAGAAAATGGCAAATAAACCTTTTTTAAACAGGGTAGGCTAAATAATGTATACTCAAAATGAAACTTCGAGTGGTGTAATAATGCAGCATACACACAATGGATTGGAAGTATTATATTTATGCAGATCAAAAGGTATTAATTTGCAAACAAAGAACAATTGACGAAGGCATTTTACTTGAAAAGGTTAATTAAGACGTTCTTTGAGATGCACTGAGAGAAAATACACTGTAGATACACTCTTTAATAGCATCAACTTGTTTAAAAAATGCCATCACTTTTTTTTTTAGTATTGTGTCTTGTTATCCGAATTGATTGATACTAGAATGAAGTCATTATACAGCTCCTCACCCGATCCTGTTATCACTTGGAAGCAGCTGCCAAAAGACTCTTTATTCTGGGTACGATAAAAGGCAGTATGACTATTTGTATTCTCATATTTAGTTTATATTCTTAAGAAGTGATGGGTTCCAGTGGACTATCATTGTGTATTGTATCCCTGTGTGTTGAAGAATAATGAAAACTAATTTCCACCAAGAACCCAGTGTACTTCAAATGTGGGAGATATCTATCAAGAACACCATGTGTACGAGTTTGAACTAAAATCAATTTCAATAATGAAAAAAGAAATGACTTGTCTTTCAGATTGAATTTTGCTAATTTGTTTTTTATGCTGCCACGCTCATGAATATGTGACAGTCCATCACAGTCACACGCACATAATATAAATACAACCTAGTGGGGGAATTCTGTATTCAATCAACCTCAGTGCCATGCCTTTAACTATTCCATTCAAAGCATCAATAAGCGTAGTCTGTGTGCGTTCCTTCACTTTCTTCCCTATCGCCATTTGGAAACCGTTTATTCCCCCATGAACTGTGGCCTCACGTTCGGTCTGAGATGAGGTCTGTACCTGAGCCAGTCGGCGACCACAGCTCAGCCCCCTTATCAGGTCTTCCAGGGGCACTGAGAGATGACCTTCATGCATTATCTCGCCTCACTTTCATCACAGCCAAGACAGATAGGAAGTGTTTGTCCACGGAGAAAACTCTGCCCGTGGCAAGGTGTCCACATCACAGTGCCGCAGCTGGGTTTAGGGCACATCGGTATAACAAACAAAACGAAAACGTAGCGGTTTTATGTCGCTTAGCCACGCACGATTTACTGACCTGTTAGTTATCATCATGGTATTATGTGTTTTTTGTTGTGGTGATGACGTTCCCCACACCGTCTTGGTTCAAACATACAGAAGGATAAACAAGGCTTGTTGTATTATTACAGTAAATACCAGAAAAGGCCACATTTCATTTAAAAAGTGTTGAATACACTTATTGACTACCATATTATATTTTTATATTTTTTTATATTTATTTATATATTTTTTAATGCGTAATTTTTTTTACTATTCTATTATTATTTTCCCTACCCGCTCGGCGGAAAATAGCAATTTGCTAAAAGCTGGTTCTTTTGGCAGAAGCTTTGACCTCCAGGCCTGCTTAAACGCGTAGCAATGGGGAATGTGACTAAATAATCGTATCAGAGGGGTAATGTAGTGGCTAGGATGTTGGACTATCAGCTGAATACAGCTGGGTTTTATCCCCTATGTCCTGTAGGACATACCTGCAGACATCCTTGAGCAAGATGCCAACAACTACCCACTCACTAACTGCCTTAATCAGAATTCACTGTAAGTTGATTTGGATAAAAGCCTTTGAAGAATGAATAGTTAAAGACTGGTAAAAGGGATTTTGCAAAAATAAAGGCTACGTTTTTAGAGCAAATTCATTTGATATGCATAAAGTACCACAGAGCAAGTATTATTGATGCACACACACACACACACACACACACACACACACACACACACACACACACACACACACACACACACACACACACACACACCAACCCCCTGTAGCATTCAGTCATTGGATCGTTAAGTTGTGTGATGCATGCACTCATACTTGGTAAAGATCTTTTTCATCATGGTGGTGGAGTCTAACCGCCAGAAGCTTTGGTAGGAACTCTGAAGGCTCAAACCTCCAGATAGGGAGAGAGTTTTTTCATTGTCTATGTGTTAATTAAGCAGCCTGAGTAAATAAAGAGATCTTACTTCCTTCTGCTACGGTGATGACTTCATTCCCAGTCTCTTCGCTAATTGGGAACTTCTAATTAAATACAAAAAAAAATTCACAATCCAGTTCTGTAAAGGAAAACCTGACAAGAAGGTTTATCTCTTTCTTCCATCCACACACCCACAATACCATTTCTGTTTAAGTCTGGGGTATATCATAGACTACACGGAGCTCTACGACTGCGTTGAAGAACGTAATTCCCAAAGTGAAAACACATACTAACTTTTAAAATGCAACAACACCGACATCAAACCCCTCACTGTGTAACAAAAATCCTTTACCATACCAATTAAACAACCTAACCATTTATAAAACCTCTAACTCATCTATATTTTAATGGACCATATCCTCTGGTTGTTAATTAATTTCCAATCAGGAATGAGCCTCCGACTAACGCCCGGAACCTTGGATGGGCAGGAGGGGGGTGGGGGGGGGGCGCCGAGGTCCAGTGAAAGAGCCTGATGAAAAGGGAGATGATTGAACATGATGTGGCGTCCCAAACCGACCCCGTATATCAGCTGCTATCAGCAGATCACCAGCGGCCCCGAGGCCCGGGATTGACTCAGGGCATTCCCAAAATAATAATAATGAACAGAGGTGGGGCGAAGCTGGAGCACCCCTTTGAAAGTTAGAAGGCGCCTGTCACTATCTAGAGGTAAACAATAGTCGAGGTTGCGGTGTGTCTGGTTGGCGCTGCACTAAAGACACCCGACGTGTTGCCTTTACCCACTTTGACGTGCAGTACGTAGTGAGACACACAGTTAATAAATATCAAGGAAAGGTGATGTCTGGCTAAGGAATAATGAGATCTCAGTCCCCCCCCCCCTTCCCATTGCCTTTGCATAATATACACTGTATTAAGCAAGGCGTACGAAGAGAATCAAGCAATGAATCGCAATACACTTCAAAAATACCGCATTCCATTTGGACCAAGCTGTCCCATAATAACATCTCACTGGGACAACGTATACCTTGCACCAGACATCCCCGATCCCCTGACTGTCAGCCGGAAATAAACTGTTACACCCCCCCCACACACACACACACACACACACACACACACACACACGTTCACACACAAACGTACACACACACACGCACACACATTTTAAAAGCAATTTGTCTCATGCCAAAGCCCCCCAAAATCTTTGACACAAGTCATAGTTCCTCCTTGCAGCCAAAATATGACCAATCACCTCCCCCCCCCCCCAGCACGAGCCACAGAGACTAGAGGGTAGCCGACACTACCATGACACATTTATCTCAACCCCGCCCCCCCTAAAGAAACCCTAATGACTTAAACCTGATTGGGATTGATCAGCTGGCTGCCATTGGAAACAGCCTTCCTGGAGGGACGAGGGAAGGAGGGAATGGGCTTCCAGGTCCCGGCTTGGACGCCCCGTCCCTGGGTCGGTTTGGGGGGGGAGGAGTGCGAAGAGGAGAGGAGGACAGCAGCCTAGGGGGAAGAAGATAGACGACCATCAGCTCAGGGTGATTGACAAACTGTGGCAAACAAGGGACCGGAAAGTGAGATGGATGACTTCAGTGTGGCAGTGTGATACGTTCAGCCAGTGGGGGGTTTTGGTTCTTTCTCTGCCTTTTCTTCTCAAAGGCGCTATAAGAGAAGGAGACAGGGGGGCCGTGGGTTGCCAGGCAGTAGGTCCATTTTCTGAAGAGGCAGAAGGAAAATGAATGGTAATTATCAAAATTATAGGGCTGACCTTAGCTTTATGAAGAAGAAAAAAAATGAAAAAAGATAATGTTATTCCTCCACGGGGACCTCATTTGAGGAAAATGACTTTGGCTTAGGTGGATGGATTACAGTGAAATTGTTCTCCATATATGATTCTGACTGTAAGTCTTTTCAGACATTTTGAATAGACCCCAGGGACTTCTAACGCTAAGGAGGATCGCTGGCTGCGACACATTCACAGGGAAGAGGTTAACGTAAGGAGAGGCAGTTGCAAAGGTTTGCTCTAAAAAAGAAAATAGTGACTACCTAACAAGCCGAAGCGAGCTAGCCCCACACATGTAACATTGAGTGTGTTTGCTTGAAACCCCAAGGTCGTTGTATTGTGCCAGCCCTTGAACGTGGAGGTGTTGAGTGAATTACGGTACCCGGAGAGGGAGAGTGCGTGGGCCACAGCCACATAGGTTGGTCCAACATATTTATGCCTTAAGTGGACAATTTTTCAATTGTCCTTGACGCCAGTGAGTCATGTGTGTCCAGTGTCCAGTAGAGTTGGTTAGAAGGGGGCCCTTGACATATATATATATATACCACCAACACAACAACAATTTGTTTTTCACTTTGCGGAGATGTGCTCAAGCTTTTGTGGCGGTTATAAAGTCCCATCATTGGTACAGTTCCGCCAAATGCATTGAATGACAGTATGGAATAAAAGCCCTACTGTTATTATAGTCATTAGAGAAGGACTACAATGTTGTGAATTAATTTGCCCTCTGGTTATGCATGGCAACTTCAAAGCCATGCAGGGCTTATTATGGCTCATTCTATATCTAGGCTCAAAATTGTTGTTGAGGTTGAATGCAGAATAGTAAGGTAAATATGTAATGCATGTAATATTTTTAACCACATCTCGTTATTTAGAAATTAGCGTAACACCTTACAAGAACTGTGCAATCATAACCATAAATTTAAAATGCTTATAATAATACCTTAGTTAACATGAACATAACATGAACACCATTATTAAACATGAACATCATTAAGTAAAGATGAGTACACCATAAGTTGAATGTTATTTAACTGCTAGTTAATTGTTAGTTAATGTATGTTACTACATTCACTAATGTTAATTACGGTTACACTTTTTAAAAAGTATTATAAAGTATTATAAAGTGTTTCCGAAATTAGCAATTAGAAATTAGCAATAATTGTGTTGACAACGTGGTCCACCATTCGGATAATAAACTACACATTTGGTCGAAATCTTAAACAGACTAAACTGAAGAAAGAAAACCAAAGAGAGAAACAGAAGATAGAACCAAGGACAGAAGGCCAAAACAGAGAGAGGCAGAAATGGACAGAGGGCATCGGAGGTTGAGCTCTCCTGTCATTAAAGTATCGACCGCGGGGAAAGCACAGAACATCTCATGAGACAGTGATGCATGGCTGTTTGTCCCTCCACAATGGGACTTTAATGATGTTACCTGGAAACTGCCTCTCAGGTTCCGTGCCGCGTTCTTACTGGATGTGTTCTGGAAATGAGCAAGTCACATGTGAGAGACTAAGAGACCTGAAACCTGCTCAACCAAAGGATTCAACCGGCTCTCAGAGTTGGAAACGCCATGTTATTATAATATCTCATGATTATGAGGAGGAAGACTGCTTTTGTTATGATTACTGTTATTATTCGTACTACAGACAGACAGACAGACAGACAGACAGACAGACAGACAGACAGACAGACAGACAGACAGACAGACAGACAGACAGACAGACAGACAGACAGACAGACAGACAGACAGACAGACAGACAGACAGACAGACAGACAGACAGACAGACAGACAGACAGACAGAATGATGGATTGATAGATAGAAGGCTTGAATGATAGATAGATAGATAGATAGATAGATAGATAGATAGATAGATAGATAGATAGATAGATAGAATGATTGAATGATAGATAGATGGATGGATAGAATGACAGAAAGCTATTTAGAGGAATAGAATACGTGTTAATGCATAGGCAAGAAGTCTAAGTCTATACACCGTTAAAAAAAGAGGTGTACATCTAACAGCTGTGTGTAAATCTAATTCCAGAGCATCTGGAACATCTGGAGCTCGCTGCAGAGAGGGGGAGTGTAGGAAGGCATCCGCCATCCGCCGTGCAGTTAACACTTAAAGGGGTACTTCACCGGTGGAGATATCAAGGTTATATGAAGTACATAATTCTATGTATTATAAAAGTGCAAAGAAAATTGAAATCGGTTCATTCTAGCCTGAGAAAGGCAGAAATTGTTTCTCTGGCTCAGAAGTAAGAAGTCCTCCAACTCCCACAGTGCATTGCGCTCGCTGCACCGCCCGTCTGTTTCCGTTTGGAAGGGGAAGGACCTATTATACTAGCGCGAGAGGTAGCGCGAGCAAACTTTGTGTAAACGTATCCCCATGATACGTTGACTAGTTTAGACTTCTCCACTCGATTTTTCATGCATAATTCTTAGATTACTGCACATTTGCTAATTATAGTAGCTCAGCATATCAAGTATTTGTACTCTAACTTTTCTCCACAGTTGAAATAAGTGTTTATCTTATACAGTAGGCCTACTTTAGTATAAAAGCACTTGGGTTAGTAAACAAATCACAACAACCAACATGAATTTGAAGTTTTATTCATGAAAAATATGAACTATTTACAAATATAAAATGTGTAGGGTGCGTTTGCCTGAGTCAAAATAGTCACAGCTCATCATGAGCATCTACGGTCTCCTGGTAGCCACGGTACTGCCCATCTTGTGCTGGGTAATAAGCTCTGATGGCCTGGACCACACAGGAAGCCGATACTGTCTAAGAAGGAAAGAGAACAACATTAGCAAAGCAAGATCAATTATGCCTTGATTAGCCGATACAGCCTTACACGGACTTCAATCTAACGTTACGTAGCTTATGCTCTGCCAATAAGATCGGCTACTTTCAGATAACTACATTGTCACCTTCCCCGGGACTCAAAACGATTGTAGCAAATGTGTTAATAAAAAAACCAACACTTACTCTATGCTCAGACGTCTGTTTCTCCCGCCGGGATTTGGCTGGTGTTTCCAGTTCACTTTCTGGGTCTGGAACTATGTATCCAATGCCCAACTGTTTAGATGAGGTGTAAAGCCTAGGATAAAGGTTAGACACATGGCCCCGTCCTTGCCAGATTATGCCATTTATTCTAGAAGAAACCGGCATCGCTGAAATTCGCTGCAGCACAGGGACTCTGTGTCAGTGTCTATAGGCGAACAGAGCAAACCGGAGCGCTCCGGCTCCTCGTCCTCGGCAACAGGCAAGGCTTGTTCAGCTGCAGCCGCAGCAGCCTCCTTCTCTATTCGTGTCAATTCGTACTGGCTGTATTCTGGCTCGTACAAATAGCCCTGAATGTCAGAATCCAACAATAGATTTTCAAAATCCATTTAGGCTGTTTCACATTGCAAATGTGTTCTCTAGCTAAGCGGTGAAGAAACATGGCGGACATTGTGTTTACATCTTGTATGCGAGGTCCCGCCCCCCCCCCATTCCTTATTGGTGGGCTCACAAATTTGCAGAACCAGTTGTTTAGCAGTCATCGGCCCATCTAGAAGGCAAGTTTTACCGAGATGACGTCAAACGTGTCATTTGACGTCATCTCGGGAGAAAATTAGATCAGGAAAGCTGGGTAAAGGGAAGACTGGGTTAGACTGAGGTAAAGAAATCTTTTTTTTTATATTACAATAGCGATTTCTATAATGATAGAACGCCGGTTCTGAATGGGTCAAGTATCCCTTTAACGTGTTGTCACTATCGTTATCGTGTTTTGGTGTACAAATACTTTAAAGGTAGGATGGCAAAAACAGAAGCTCAGCCTCAAATCAAAGACAGATAGAAGCTAATTAAAACAATTGTATAACTGTATAGATGTATTGTAAATGATCAGAACTCGATCTGAACCAGAATATCAAAGTCCATTTTCTAGTCAAAGCAAGTGAAATATGTAAAAGTGCTTCTTTCTTATTGCCTACAGCAACAATTTACAACGGTACAAATTCTCGTAGCGGTGGATCGAAAATCACTGCTTGTTTCTTTTCATCTCAGTAGCCCAAAGGTAAGAAAAAAGGCAAAAGACCAAGACTAATTACAAAACCATGTGACTGAGTAAACAATTGTCTCTCGCCAAAAATTGGTCATTGGTGTGAGTGTCTGTGTTCGCACATGCATGTGTGTGTGCATGTGTGTGTGTGTGTGTGTGTGTGTGTGTGTGTGTGTGTGTGTGTGTGTGTGTGTGTGTGTGCGCGTGTGTGTGTGTGTGTGTGTGTGTGTGTGTGTGTGTGTGTGTGTGTGTGTGTGTGTGTGTGTGTGTGTGTGTGTGTGTGTGTGTGTGTGTGTGTGTGTGTGTCTGTCTGTCTGTCTGTCTGTCTGTCTGTCTGTCTGTCTGTCTGTCTGTGTGTCTGTGTGTCTGTGTGTCTGTGTGAGTAGGAGGAGAGAGTGTTTGCCTTCAGGGTAATTGAGTTTACAAGGGTTTTGGCAATGGGAGCTTGGATAGAAAGTTAAGCCAACAGATCTCTGCTGTGCTGCTGTGATTTTAGCCAAACCTTTATAAATTCTTCTGACCTCCTAACAAGAACTAGTGTTCGATTCACAGCTGCCATGAAAAAAATGACATGATAGCAAGTGAAGAAAGAAGGTAAGATAGAAAGAAAGTCAACCTCAAATAACGGAAAGAATTCTAATAGAAAGTAACGGAATGATGGTGGTTGGTAGGATTGTTGCCCAATTATCAAACTTTCAACTTTACATGGCCTATATATAACCTATATATTTATAATGTAACATCCCCGCCAAACGTGTGA
Organism: Gadus chalcogrammus; assembly: GCF_026213295.1. Classification (NCBI taxonomy): domain Eukaryota; kingdom Metazoa; phylum Chordata; class Actinopteri; order Gadiformes; family Gadidae; genus Gadus; species Gadus chalcogrammus. The sequence continues at coordinate 18,410,247 of NC_079414.1, read as the reverse complement.
ACACACCTTAAAAATCGAACAGGTAAGAGATGAAAGTTGACAGGAATGGCCCCTCCCCCAGCACGCACAAGTGAATACACTCCAACTTCACTAGACGTGTGGAGTCTAAACGAGCCTCGTTAGTGAATGCACAGTATAACCACTCCAATGTCAGTCTAACACCAGCGAGGCTCGCCCAGCGTGAGTGTGTGTGTGCGTGTGCGTGTGCGCGCGCGTGTGCGTGTGTGTGTGCGTGTGTGTGTGCGTGTGCGTGTGCGTGTGTGCGTGCGTGCGTAGGGGACGGAGAAGAAAAGACGACAATGCATGATCAGATCACAAAGCAGCCGGAACGTCTTGCTTCACGCCTCCTACTGATGCACAACCCGATCCCCCAATCACTGCCCGCCCCCGTGCAAAATGACAATCCTATGACAGGCCCACAGTGAGGGGCGTCTTCCTTCACAGCGTGGTGATGGCATTCTGTATGGCTTTGTGTTCAGTGAAACAATGTTAAAGACGTTTTTTGGATGGACAAGCAAATTATATGAAGGGTTTTGTGTGAGGGCTTTTTAATTACTACTGCTGGCGTTCGTACACTGAGCTGTGCATGTTGTAGATGAGAAAAACAACAAAGGTTTTGTTAAAAAACGCTGTACCTCAACAGGCTCATTTATGTTCAATAACTGGAAGAGGAGACCTGACCTGGTGAACATACACACACGTGTATTTTATTTAAGAAGAATAGGGTCCTCCACTGTGGTAGTGGTGCTGGATTAACAAAGAGTGCGGTGCTTGAACTGAAAATAGCCATTCGTATCTGCTGCAATCATTTCCTTCTCAAATCAGTGGACCACTGCTGATTTCTGCAATCTAGGAAAGCGGACAGCAAACTATCTAGAAATGACAGAGAATTTGGCCTGCTAGTGAAAGATCAGGAGTCAACGACAAAAGCAACATCCCACTGGCTTTTTATTATTCTCATTTTCGGTTGGTTGAAAACCATAAAAAATGCTAACGGCTCTAGGCCAAATTTATTGGTGCTTTCTGGGAATCCATCCATCCATCCATCCATCCATCCATCCATCCATCCATCCATCCATCCATCCATCCATCCATCCATCCATCCATCCATCCATCCATCCATCCATCCATCCCGCCACACATCCATCCATTCCGCCATTTATCTATCCATACATCCATCCAGCCACCACAGACGCGAGCACTCATCTAAGTGCTCACCTGCCACCTCTGAGTAGGAATAGATCCCCTGCAGGAATAAGAGTCCCAGCAGCTCTTTGCAGGACCTTCTTATTAATTGACTCCCAGATGCGGTGGTAAAGGAAGGACATGTGTTATTTATTACCAAACAGAAGACCAAGTAAAGAGCGGAAAGCAAGAACAACATGAAGGTCATCCTTCTCTCCACTGGAATGCAGACCACTATAAGGATTGACTGGCATTTGAAAAATAACAGATTAAATATATATATATATATATATATATGAACAGAAAGCGGAAAGGGAAAGCTTGGTTGTGAAGGCCAATTCACAGTCCAAGGTCAACTAACGGTCATGAGGCGTTAATACGATGAGGAAAACGATGACAAAAAGGAGAGATGACATGTGATTCGCCAAGACTAGGGATCAATGATTTGTAAAATCATTTGTGGACTAGTTGTATTAATTGTAGGAATTTATTTGAGATTACATCATGAAAACCAACAAGTGTCAAAATGACTTCGCATACAAACATAGAAGGTAGAGGTTTTGTGACAATAAAATGGCTTCAGCAGGAAGGCAGCATGACCTTGAAGTCATTTTTTGATCTGTAAATGCCATCCATGTGACATTTCCCCAACCAGGGCTTACACCCTTGTCATTGGATGAGAGAGAAGCATATATATTTAATAATGTCATTATCCACTGCCCACACAGTTAACACACATACACAAACACACATTCTCACACACACACACACACACACACACACACACACACACACACACACACACACACACACACACACCCACACACACACACACACACACACACGCACACGCACACGCACACAAACACACACACGCGCACACACACACACACACACACACACACACACACACACACACACACACACACACACACACACACACACACACACACACACACACACACACACACACACACACACACAATACCTGGTCTGGAAAGCCTTTAAATGACAAAAATCAAATGCTCCATTGTCCCAATCCACCTCGTCCAAAAAGACACATCTTGAATCCAAACACTTACAAGGCACACCTCTGACGTTAAACGTAAAAAACAAACAAACAGGGTTTCATTTTTCCGACTTAAATAGGTTTCAACGTTTTTTGAGAAATGTAGCAGTTGTAACCGGATAAGTAGGCCTCCAGCCTTCAAGCAATGTGCATTCATTTTTGTCTATCTCTTCAGAAAAGTGTGTGGCCAATGTCTACCGATTCTGGTCCTCGCCAATAACCAGTTAAAGTTCTGTGGCTCTCTGACTCAGGCGTGGGTTCGCTCATGACCAGTAAACCAGTAAATTGCTAGAAGTTGTACAACAGGTGTGTTGAAGTGGATAAGGCTGCACACAGTGGTGCAGTATTAAAAAGGAAGGTATATTTGAAACCCTGAAATACATTGAACTTGACATTCAAAAAATAGTTCTCTAAAAAGTTATTCCTCGTTATCTTTTACCTTCAGCTGCCCAAGTTTTCAATGATGCACCAGAAAACTAAGTTATTTTCAAAAAGGGAAAAAAACTGAAACAAAACAAAACCACATATGGTAAAAGCATACATTCTTTGGTTTTGGTTTGGTTTTCATCATATCATCGGCTCCATGGGAAATATAATTTGCATTCTCAATGTCTAATATTCACATGAAAACAAATTATTACCTGAAAAACCCATTAATTTGTTATCCATTCATCACATGAAAGGCAATGAGGCTCTAAATTACTTTTCAAAAGAGTAAGGATCCCACTGAACTAAAGTCTGCATATTTCACTGCTAGACATAAATTCAGCAGAAATGTCTTCACTGTTAATAATTATTGTTGCCTCTGTGAAAATAGGAACCCAAAGTGAAACTTTTATTATTAACAGGTTAAACTTTGACTTCTATTCACATCAAATACAATTTCCTTTAAGTTTTTTTAATAAGGGTTTTACTCTATTATATAGTCTCCTATATTTTCCCCTGAATGTCCTGAAAAGGATAAAGGGGAATCATTTTCATTCATACAATATTACATTATCAATTATGAATATAAACCTTAGCTGTTCGTAAGCCTTTACATATTCTTGAATAAATAAATACAACATTTAGTTTGAGCCATGTTTATCTTATGATTATATTTCATGGTACTTATTACCTACCATGAAATATACAACGGGAATATACAATCGACTAGAATGGATATTTTATTCTCTTTTTTCTCCCTTTCTTCTATACAATTCTATATGTGTCATATTTTCCTTGCTATGCATGACAAAAGGCAGCTGGTGTTCTGTGTTGAGTTATAGAACATTCACAATCTAAAAGGACAAACCACAGAAGAAATCCCTAACACAATAAATAATAAATCCAAGGGCATTCTTATCATGTCTAACTCTCGCTTTGGCTGGAAGTATAATTTTGCATGATTCATCACAATAATTCTGTATGTCTGTGTATGAATGAGCAGTGTGTGTGTGTGTGTGTGTGTGTGTGTGTGTGTGTGTGTGTGTGTGTGTGTGTGTGTGTGTGTGTGTGTGTGTGTGTGTGTGTGGGTGTGTGTGTGTGTGTATATGTGTGTGTATATGTGTGTGTCAGTGTTGTATGTGAGTTTCAGTGTGCGCGTGTGTGTGTGTTTGTATATGTGTGCGTCAGAGTGTGTATTTGCGTGTGTGTGTGTGTGTGTGCGGGTGTGTGTGTGTGAGAGAGAGTGTGTGACAGTGCCTTTGGCTGCTTCAGGGTCGATAAGACGAGGCTGAGGAAAGCACATTTTAGCAGTGCTGCTTCGCTCCTCCTCTTTGTGCCAGCTGCACACCTGCGCGCCTCAGATTAAACCTGAATTATCTGAGCCTCTCGCATCTGCCCGCCTCTCTCCTCTGCCCTTAATCTGGGGTCTCATCTCTAGCTTATTATCGCTGTTTTCCCGCCATCGAGACGAATCCCCTGCTCCTTGATGCTACAAAAACTCTGGAGCTCCAACTATAGAAAAATAGCAAATGGCTGAAAAGAAGAACACCAAAAAATGGCCTACTGTGAGGACAAGAGATTGCTGGAATGGACAGTATTATTGCTAGCTAATTCTCTCAGTCTGGTGTGTGGCAGTTGTTAGCCTGGTGCTAACTAGGATGCTAGTTTAAATGGTGGATCGCTCAAGCAAAGTTGTTTGGAGAAGTTTTCAGGTTGGCAGGAGTTGGCCCGAACTGCCCTTAGTTGACTCTTGAACCTTGAAAAAGAAAAACACCAAGCACCACCTGTAGACAAACATTGAACATTCAAAAGGGCAAGAAAAACATTCTGGAGGGCAAGTCCCAGTGCACTGCCCCCCCACAAACACACCTCCCCCTCTTCTCCTCCCTCTTCTGGTTTGTGATTGATGGAGTACTTTACAGTTTCCTGTACCTTTCCCAGCTTTTACACAACTGAGCATTTCTCCCGAAACGACACTTTTTCTAGACTCACGGGTTGGACGTAAACCGTGTACACTGCTGTCTGTGCCTGTGCATCTGTATGTTTGTTGGTGTCAGCGTATGTGTATGAGGATGTGTGAGTGTGTGCATGTGTGTTGGTGTGTGTGTCTCCGTCTGCGTTTGTGTGTGTCAATGTATGTTTACGTGTGTGTGTGCGTGTATGTGTGTCTGTGTGTGTGTGTGAGTGAGTGTGTGTGTGTGTGTGTGTGTGTCAACGTATGTGTACGTCTGTGTGTGTCTGTCTGTTTGCATGCGTTTGTGTGTTTGTGTGTCTTCGTCTGCACGTGTGTGTGTGTGTGTGTGTGTGTGTGTGTGTGTGTGTGTGTGTGTGTGTGTGTGTGTGTGTGTGTTTGTGTCTCCATCTGTGTGTGTCTGTCAATGTATGTGCATGTGTGTGTGTGGGTGTCTGCGTCTGTGTGTGTCAACGTCGGAATGAAACCGGTGTTCTGAAGGCCTGCTGTGCTCCGTGGTCCGTGTGAAGACAGCGGGGGGGGGGGGGGGGGGGGGGGGTCTGTGTGTGTGTGTGTGTGTGTGCTTGTGTGTGTGTAAGGATATGGATGGGGGGTTTGGCAGTAAGTTGTGACGTGTTGGACAGAGAGAGGGGGTCAGGTGCAGCCCCAGGGAGCCTGGATCACTGGCATACCCCCCCTGCCTCGACCCTGCCCCTCCATCACACAGCAGGGAGTGTGGGGGGGAAGGGGAGCCCACACACACACACACACACACACACACACACACACACACACACACACACACACACACACACACACACACACACACACACACACAGTCACACACACCAGGGGAGAGGGGGGCTTCATCAACAGCCCTGATGCAGCCCACCCCATCGGTTCACTGGTTGAAAGGCAATCATATTTGCAATCATATTTCATTCAAATTAACGTTTTTCTCTCGTTAAGTTTCACAGCCGGTTATTAATATTATACGCCTTCAAAGTTGTATGAGATTCATTAAACAAATGAGGCAGCAAAAGAGGTAGAACGAGTTAAGGAGTCAGTTATTTTATTACTTATTCTTTGACATATTATTTTACAAAAATCGTCAACTAGTAGGCCTTTTCTTGGTCATGTAAATACCATTTAAATAATAATGGCACACGCAAATAACCAAACATTAAATTCAATCCATTGATTTAATTTAGTTTTGCAATGTTAGTTTAATTTTGTCAAACCCATTCATTTAGAAAGGGAGAACGGTATGAACACTGGATATTTGGTTCTGTAAACTGCTTTACCGTCGCATTCAGAGACCTCCCTGTTCTCTGGCTATTTAAGCCGGGAAGTCATTTGAACAGCAGGGGCTCATTTATCAGCTATGATGGCTCCGGAGGCAATGAGGCCCTGATTGAAGACATCCCAGCGCCATCAGGAATCCTCTACAGCCCCTCTCTCTCTCCCGGCCCGGACTGATTGGAGAGGTTCTGTCCCATTGCTTGCCTTTATCTTCATGTGAAGACCGTCAATGATTGGCCAACTTTAGCGCCCCAAATGGGGGTTTTATAGCAGAGGTGGATTTCCTTTTAGGCTTTGGTATTTATCTAGGTTGTGTATATATAGAATATATAAATGTAAGATTCAATTCGGTTCGACCTTGTTCTCGGGTACTTGACAATAAAATGCAGTACAGCATCTAACCCGGAGTGCGAAGTAGTGCATGGATATAATGTGTAGGCCTATCTATATGTATTCACGAGGCGTCAAAGGCATAAGCGTAGGCTATGTAAACTAGCTATGTCAGCATTGGGATAGACATAAGCTCTACGGAGGAGAAAGAAAATAGCTTGTGTTTCATTCTCCTTGTTCATATTATCTAATAGACTACATAAGTATTGCTTAGAATGACGCTGGAAAGTCGTGCAAGGGAAACTTCTCCGAATGTGGATGATTCAGCACCTTTATTCCAAAGTATCCATCAACACTTGGCTGGTTGACAAAGTCTTTTACGGTATTTAAGGAGACGCTTGAGTTTTTTAGCCGGCTCCCTCGTCCAATCCTCTTATTGCCCGGGATCCAGTCGGCACCAGGATTAGAGGTGTATGGGCTTAGCTGGCATTCAAACAGAAATAACTTTTGGCAGCTTGTAAAGCCTCAGCAGGCAAACGTGTGTCGAGTCACATTATATATTATATCCACGTTTGGCGAGAGTGGCAATAAACATACCTGGAAACGTTGTCTGGTGGTGTTGAAAAATCTCAATACACCATCGGCGAGACAAGCGCTGTCATTTTCTCTTCAGGTGGTTGTGCGATCAAGTGGAATTCATAGTGGCAATGGTACGCCGTTGTTGTTGTAGTGAATGGACAGTTCAAAGCCTGGCTTTATCATTCAGAGCCACTGTGGAGCCACTGTTGGCTGTCACAGTGGAGTGGATGTGTGTGTTTTTTGGATTTGCGCCGGCTCGCACCGTTCACGCTCAGGGCAACTATAAATTACCTCGAACTTCTCGTGAAAATATAATAATTAGCTTCAAACGTGGGTTTGTTTTGCTGACTGACCTTCACGGCCGACGCTAGAAATCAATGTCACAAGTAATGTGCCGGCGTTGGCGTCAATGTGTAGACACAGCTGTGATGCGTTGTGTTTAATTCCATTCTCAAAGGGCTTCACAGGCCCCCGGTCGGCTGGGATGGACGTCCGTTCCTCTCCTCTTCGGCGGCAGTTCAGAAATCAACAGGTTAAAATGCAGCGAGTTGTCATGTTTTTATTTGATGATGAGTGAACTTAATGCGTTTATTTTTCTGGTGCAGAACGCATGTTGCTTTGTTTAATGATGCGTGAGCAGAGACCCTTCAGGGCCGATTGTTTTTCGATCTGAGTTTTGTCTTTATCGCGGTTTACATCTGTGCCTATGGGACCAAGAAGGGATGAAACCCACAGAAATGTTTAGACCAGCTCTCTCACTCTGTGTCTGTGTCTCTGTCTCTGTCTCTGTCTCTGTCTCTGTCTCTCTCTCTCTCTCTCTCTCTCTCTCTCTCTCTCTCTCTCTCCCTCCCTCCCCCTCTCTCTCTCTCTCTCTCTCTCTCTCTCTCTCTCTCTCTCTGGCTGGATTCAGTCTGTATTCATGTAGAAAATAAAACACACACAAGTAGGCCTCTACTAAAAAACACACTGTTTTATGCACAGATAATGTAAACATATCTATCCCAGGGCACACAAACACACTTCGACATAGAAATCCATGGATACACTGCGCATACGTCAAGGATTCTGTATGTATAGTATACCCTAGTCGAGCCTGAGGTCAATCTGACTCTGATCCCCAGTGTCCCCCGTGACACGCCGCCTGTTCCCCCCCCCTGAGCAGTACGTCTAATGAAAACCTCCACTACAGTGTGTGTTGCAGTGCATACGTCACAGACACACACACACACACACACACACACACACACACACACACACGCACAAACACACACACACACACACACACACACACAGTCAGCACATGGTTAGCCCCCAGGAACCTAGCGGGCCACTACAACTAAATTGCACACATGCTAATATATGCCTAAACCAGATAACCTTGGAAGGGCTGATATCCCAGTAGTATTTCTCTAGTTGTATACCAGTTAGCCTATTTGCAATGTACGGGAATACCCTAATGTATTATGTTAAATGCATGGTCAACATTATATTTTATTTTATTATTTTTGGGAGGGGAGGGGGGATGGGTGATGAAGATTATGAAGAAAAGAAGGTGGTGTGTGTGTGTGGAGAATAGCTGGTTTAAGCAGCCTCATCTGGTCCGAGTCAGACTGATTGGATTCTTGGGCTGGGTAGGACTGCATTCCTGTTGTACGTTGCGCAATTAATACGCACAGGTGAAACAACCCTTCTCGACACACGCTCCGCGAAGATCTCCTGGATGGCAACATGGAAAAGCTGGCAAAGATCATCAACATCATCATTAACATCATCATCATCATCATCCTCATCCTCATATCGTTAGCCTCATACAGTATATAGCATAATTGTGTAAGTTATATTTTAAGGTAAATCTTGTATTTAGTGTAAAAAATGCCTAGTCTGATTGGCTTACGATATAGCCAATGAGGCACAGTGATTCAGCAGCATTAGGGGAGTAAAGTTAGGTTAGACATCACAATCCCACCAAATTACGAGTTAGGCAGTTATGCTATGATATGCAAATCATAAAATAAACAGTCTTTCAAAACCACCACCCTACGTCCTTGCGTTTGGAGGAGTCTAGTTAAACTTACTTAGGCAGCGTGTAACAATGAACATTGTTACAAAGATGTATTTTATTTTTTAAGGGAGGGGGGGGGGAGTTATTCGTTAGCTGTTTAAGTGTTAGTGAAGTGCACGAGTAGCAAGCAACTGGGAATGAGCGCGTGTATTTAATCTTTTCATTAGCATGTTGGTTCCATTCAAGCAGATTTGCCACAAGGTTAAAACTAATCTGCAGCTGAAGTGTCCGTCTGTTCCAATTAAAAAACGCATCGCGTGGCAAATTTCCTCACACTTGGCCGGCCGCGTAATAGACAATGAGTGACAATCACATCCCAAATAATCAAATCACATTACAACACTCCCCGCCCAACACTGTTATCCTGTTCTACTTGTCACGTCTTGGAAGTAAGACAGGCTCCGAGTGCCATTCCACATTGGCATTCATAACCACAATATAAATTATGATGGGATTGTTTTCATCTGATTAACAACTGAATTTTGGCTTTGGATTGACTCCTCAATGAAGTACATGCAATGGGATTAACCCTCAACAAAGATCCTCTGAAGTAACTCTTATTCTTGGCGACGAGGCATCTCCAGTAATCATTATCCACCGTATATCCTACCTGTGGAAAGATTTAACCTAAACCCAAGCCGCAATCCTCCTTGACTCGGGTGGATTTGCACATGGAGATGAGCGAGCGAGAGGCCCGAGGGACGTCCGCTGAGAGGCTTTCTAGTAGCTAATCAGGGCTAAGCCGGGCCCTGAGCCCTCTATCCACTTGTTTAGCTAGATGTGCACCTGTCGCTCTCTTATCGTCGGCGACCGCAAAGCAGGGGGTCACCCAGGACACGATCTGGCCCGAGGAAAAGCCCCGAGAGACCCCCGCTGAGATGAATGTGTCAAGAATCAACGAAGACAGCGCAATTCAAACACGGGATTTCCTAAAGGAATTGCTCTATTTCCTTCTGGCCTTTAGTAGTTCTTTTCTGAAATGGATCAGAGAAGAAATGGGCTAGATGGATTTATAGATGGTTATATAGGTGGATGGACAGACAGACAGACAGACAGACAGACAGACAGACAGACAGACAGACAGACAGACAGACAGACAGACAGACAGACAGACAGACAGATTGATAGATTATAAACCTTTTTCAACATATAAGCCAACAAGCATATTCTTACTGGGTATATTTGTGGTTATTTTATTCCTATTCAGGAGGGGGATAGTTTCCTATTGTGACAGGGAGGAGAAATACATCTAACATAAAGCTAAAAACAACATTATGTTTCCACCAGGAGAGAGCTAGTCATCTAACTGTCGTCGGGTTAAATCCCAGGTGGAATAAACGTTGCTGGAAAGGATTGACTTACTAGCAGACAGGGAGGGGGGAAATGACAAAGCATTTCCGCTGTAATGGGTAATACATACAGACACACTCTTCATCCGAGCGTGGACAAAAAAAGTTGGGATCAAAGCCCTGAAATGATGATCATGTTTAATGCATGAGCTTGTCTTACTGTATGAAAGGGAAGGGGACTGATGTCAACACACACACACACACACACACACACACACACACACACACACACACACACACAGACACACACACACACACACACACACGCACACGCACACGCACACACACACGCGCACACACACACACACACACACACACACACACACACACACACTTACTGCAAAACCACCGCCAAAACTGGAGAACAGTTTTGTATATATAGACCAGTTAGAGACACCGTGGAGCAAATACAGACGTCTAGCAAGAAGAAATGCACAAATGCATGTCCTCTATTTTTGACTTCCTTCTTCCCTGGTATCCTAGCAGCTCATTTGCCTCCTGCACACCTCTTACAATAATACCACTTCAGGTGGTGTTGATTGAAAGTGTCTTCTTTGTTTGTGATGTCAAAGCCGCAATACACCTGGGGTGAAGTATTTTTTATTCACTCCTGAACCCTGCAGGGAATAGTCGTGAATTAACAACAACTGTGAGCCAAAAAATGTTTTACCCAGGCAGCTTATTAGGGGTGAGAGATGGCTGTGGCAACAGAAATTATCCTTACTTCACTGTCGCAAGCAATCGATCAGGAATCAATGAGGGATAAATCTTTGCTTATTATTTACCATGCATTCTAGATGGCTGGAGAAATCGCCCCATTAGAGCCACATTTCTCATCCGCCACACAGTATAATGCAATTTCAAATGACAAAATAGAGGAAAGTCATATATTTGAAGTCAAGCAAACTGATGTGTTTTATAGGCAACAATTTTGGTTGTATTTCTGATTAATATTAAAATTTCACTCTACGATTTTGAATGTCATGCTGCTTTTCTCATATGCCAAGTGTGGTTTAATTATCAAGATGCAGATTTGCCTAAAAAGCTTTGACTGAGGATTTTTGTGTGTGTTTTAGTGTTTTTTCTCCCCATGATCCTAGGTTTTGGTTAACTGGCTGAAATAAGGGAGTGGCCTGATGATTGAAAAACATTAAATGCAGGTCAGCTATTTATATCATATACAATTTTGGTTCACGTTAAAACGTTTGCAATAATTGTTCTTAAATGCATGATTCCAACTATGATGAATGTTAACTATATTTCTACTACTATTGCAAAAATAATAGCTACAAAATATATTTTTCTTTTTTACTTTGACACTTTTAACAAAGTAATCCCACTGGATTACGATAACGCATCGAGACTCAAGAGTATACATCACGTCAACTTGGCCCACAAACGCCAGCTGTTTGGCTAATTGCAAAGCGGAAGAATTTTCACTCTTTAATCTAATTTATTTTTTTAATAACCATCTCATCACCAGGACAGATGCCTGCGCCTCTTCATTAATTGGATGCTACATCAGTGTTGGACAGTTCTTCTGCCGACTGCATAGGAAATAGTTTGACATGGTGGAATGAAGAAGTGAAAAGCTACGCCCAACCCGTTCCTAAGTCTCCATTGATCTGGATGTCATTAGTGGAGGGTACAAAGGGGTATATTGAAGGCACTATATCCTCAACTGTGATTAATAATGTACCGCTGGCTTCGTTTGTAAGAGCATGTTATTAATGCTTCTGAAGAGGCTTTAGGGGAGTGACAGCTGGAAAGGACACTAAGAAAACCCCTGATATATGCCATCCGGAGATTGGCTAAATGGACTTTTACCTGCGATTTCTCTTCTTTGCTGCTTTCGAGGTCCTATAAATAGCACATGAAACTACCAATGTCAACTGAATGCCTTCATATTCATGAAAGGATCGCTCCCATGATTAATACCAATGTTGAATGAAAAAATTAAATAGTAAGTTTTATGTGTAATGACGTGATACAGCTACTAATCTTTCACCAACAACACCTTTTTTGCTGGACCAATTTTGACACTTTTGAGCCACGCTTGAGCAACGCTGAAACAAATGCACAAATCAGCACAGAGTCAAAGCGTTATTTTTAATGACAGCAAGCTACACGTGCAAGCAGTGGTTCAATAATATAAACAAACACAGGTACAAAAGTCATCAGTCTTCAGGCGGAGGTGACAGACAGGAAAAAATAAAAAGGCAACGTGAAGGTCAACACGTGAGGAGAATCACAGAGAGGGGCACACTGAGGAGAGCTGATAAGGCTCTGCCTGGGGAGAATTTGTGTGGACCATTTTATTTCCTTTTTTAGAACACAAGGCTAACTAAGACATAAGAATGACCGACATAATCCGACATGCACTTGGAAGACGTATTTCTGTATTTATAAATTCACATATCGGTCAGGATCGGAACTATAAGTCACACGATGTAGCCTATTAGGCCTCACGTTTTCTTTGGTTACGAAAGGAAACGCCCTAAATGGTTTAGTAGGAGTTCAATTTGCCATTGGTGCTATCATGGCTGATCTTGCATCCATCTAAAGCCTGGTATAGATGGCGGTCTTGTAGACCTTAGTTCAAAATGCCCACGGCGCCTAAGTGGGTATTTCATCACACGTCTCTATTATCTCCCACGGAGGGGACTTTGAGTTTTTATTCTTGCGAGTCATTTTTCACACAGAGTGGTGGATCCTTGAGGGACAGGGAGGGCAATCCCTCCATCATAGATGCTGATTGGAGGAATGAGGGCAAGGTGTGTGTGTGGTCATTATAGAAGTATTTATTATTACCATTGCTACTAACATGTTGCATAGGGGTTTGGATATAATACTTAATAATGTATATATATATATGTGTATATGGCTATTTATTATATATGTTGCCACATAACAATACTCTTCCCAAACGGTATGCATTTATTTTTTAAGTAAGAGGTTGCTGAGTCTTGATGCAGTAAAAATGTCCACTTCTTGGCAAGCGCATGGATTAGACCCAGTAGGATAGCAATATCAGTCTGTATAAGCCTGCACTTAGCTGGTCGGCTGTGGCTAAATGCAGGCCAATGTACTTATTCAATCCTGACTTTTCTCAATAACAGTTCACTTCAACAAGTGCTGCTCCACTTTGACATGGTCGGTATAAGATGATGTTACAATGTCAATTGCTTAAGAAATAAAAAAGATCCCCTGTCAGACTTAAAGGTCGGAAAAGGATCATTGATGCAGATCAAATAATTTGTCCGCTCGACGAGACGCAGAATTTAGGGTATAGCCGTCATATAAGTATAGCATAAGTATAGCTGACCATTCATGTCATGTCTAGGATTAAAGGGATGAAGCTGGTGGTGGAGGTGTTGATTTTCTTCAATGGAAGCAGCAGCTATGTTCCATTTCTCTGCGCCTCAACATGATCCCTCCATAATCACAATTACATGAAGAAGTTTACTTTTCTGTGAACATCGCAGAACAATGAACTACCTAGCAAACATCTCAAAGTGAACAATCAATGTCTGAACGGCAGCATGTTAAACGGAAAATGCAAACACTCTTTCTTGAACCACGCGCTCCAACGAAACAAAAAAATTGAATACATTATCGAGTACCATTGTTCCTTGTCTTCGTTCAATATCTTAAGGAAATTAAAGAAAAGGGCAATGTTTTATTTTTGTAGCACCGATGTTCTTGTACCCAGCAGATAATAGACTGCAGAGTTAATTAGAGCTCCTTGTTTCACACCGTCACAGGGAAAATCTGGTTAAAGATACTGATCCAAGCCTTCTACAATAGATGAGGTGCTAGATAGTTGCAGGGTATTGCTGCATTGCACTTTCATGTCGTCCTCTTTAAAGCACCAGCACTTCCTGCCCAGTGTAACACATGATGCAATCATCTGGGCCACAACAACAGACCTCCACACAAATAACATGTTTCTACCGAGGCAAAACAATGCAGGGCCGTCTGATGATATAAAGGCGGCGGAAAATATACCATCATTCAATTTAAAATAATGGATTAGATTTTTGTTTAGCATTTTATTGCTTCATTTATGATGGATACAGTGAGCTGGACAGGTAGATATGAGAGAGAGATGCATGGACATGAGCTGTAATCAAACCCGGGTTGCTGGTGTCAGGACGGAGCCTTTATTATGTGCTCTCCACCCGGGAAGCCACCGGGGCAGCCATTCAATTCCATTTTTTTCTATGATTGATTTGATTCAGGGCAACTGGCCCTGAAAACGGAGGCAGTCGACCGTGTTGAATGATAGGTCTTTGTTTAAACTTTCAAGATAATGAGAACATCAGGCGGACACTGACTGAAGTAAATTGGCCAGTCAACAGGTCTGCCAGGGAAGTACGATTCCCTCTGCATTTTGAAGAAAAATATAAATACATAGTTTTACTGCTTTAAACGTGGTGGTGTGGGTTCATACTGTAACTGTGAGCGGCAAATCGAGGAGTAATATATAAAGACAAAACATACCACCCCGACCCCGTATAACTTCCTTTTGAATACTTTTCATTAGCACCTCTTAAATAAATTTGAAATTCAGAGTAAAATATGCAACTCATTAGCATTCTAATGTGTAATTACCGTCATCAAAAATTCAGTACATGTGTCCAAGGATGCCGGCTTGCATTAAGAAAAGGCCAATTCCATGATCTTATTTTCCCCCAATGGCTTCTGAGGGGAGAGGCTGAGTGACATGCTTGGCTCTAATTGAACACTGGAGGTTTTGAGGGGCAGTCGCTATACGGCCCCTTTTCTCTTTCCATTACCAACGCCTGGCATACTTTTATTGGGACTCTAATGAATAGCTGGGAATCTGTAATCATGACCCTTGAGTCTGCATAATTAACACGGTCCCCCTCACTATTTGCGGTTCTGTATGGATATTTAGTAAATTATAAAAGATGTGAATGTAGGAAAGCACTTTGCCTTTAAATTACCCCCCCCCCCCCCCCCCGGCGCTCCCATTTTAATTCAGCGCGCACTGCTAACAAACATGGAAGGAAGCTTTAATGAAGCGCGGGTTGGATGGCAACATCTAACATTCTCTTCTCCTGTGCTTTGCTCCCCTAGATACGGTGTGCAAGGCGCAAGTGTGAGTGGGTTTGCGTTCATGTCCCCTTTGTTTCTTCAACAGTGATAATAAACAAGCTGAAAAGAATAGGAGATCTTCCTCAATATATATCCGAGAGTTAGGATAGCGTATCAGTGGCTAGTGGCGATCAGACTCCCAGCCAAAACAAACCTGGGTTTGATTCCCTTTTTGTCTGCACTGCAGCCTTACCTGTAGGCGTCCTTCTAGGCATCCGCCCTCATCTACTACCTATTCTACATTCTAAGCCGCTTTTGATTGAAGCATCTCCTTAATGTTTTAAACAATTGAAAAATCTTTACATCCTTTGACACACACACACACACACACACACACACGCACACACGCACACACGCACACACACACACACACACACACACACACACACACACACACACATTTAGAAACAGAGGCCAGGTTTTGATGGTAGAAGCAAAGTGGTGATCATAGACCGGGGCTATGATCAGTTGGTTGATGGGGGGGGGGGGGGGGCATGCAGGGCAGCTCTACGGGTGTGTCGTACATCACGTCTGGCTAGACATTTCGTCCTCCCCGCTGGGGGGGAGAGGAAGGAGGAGGAGGAGGGGGAGGAGGAGGAGGAGCAGCATCCAGGAGGGCCCTGTTCATCTCCCTGTGTGCTTGCTGTAATGTGTTGGTGGTGCATTGTGGGTTGTTGTGTCTGGGCTCCATCCAGAGAGTTGTGGCCTTGAATCAAATGTATGTGTGTGTGTGTGTGTGTGTGTGTGTGTGTGTGTGTGTGTGTGTGTGTGTGTGTGTGTGTGTGTGTGTGTGTGTGTGTGTGTGTGTGTGTGTTGGACCTTAGGTCCACCGCCGTCTCTCTGTGTTCGAACCCCCAGCATTCCTCCTATAGAGGTCTTCACTAGTGGGGTCAATCAACTGCATGATGGACTTGACTACAGCAGGCAGGCAACAGATGGACAGATGGACAGACACACAGATGACAAGGAAGTCATTTGAAAATAGTCAAGGTAAAAAGATAGGAAGGGGGGAATGAAGGTAGGAAGAATGGAAGGAAATTAAGTAGATAGGTAGGTCAATAGGTAACAATGATGTTATTGAAGAAGGTGGGTAGGTCAGTGGGTACGGTATCAAGGATGTCATTTAAGTTGGTAGGCAGGTTGAGGCAGCTAGGCAGGCATGTTGGAATAAGCAATTACAGCACACCAAATATGGCCATTAATCATACGTAACCAAACGTGTTTCCCTATTTACAAGATGAGGAAATGCAAAAAGATGCATTATTCAAGGCATCTCCAACACAAAGTTGATCTTGTCGATGTGGCTACAGGTGAATCAGGAATCCCTAAGGTGAATAATTAGACATTACCATACCTGGCGGCCGTAGGAGATGGTTTTAGTGGTGAGACTTTTACAGATAGTTGACCTTCAATTTACTTTTAAGAAGAAAATAAAACTGACGCTGGATAAATGGTAGAATTTTCCTTTTACTCAAAATGCTACTATGGTGGTGGATTTCAAATTAGAAAGAAAAATCTGTTTCTCCGTTTGAATTGCTGAGGGGATTGCTGAGGATTAAATACATTTTGTAATTATTAATAATTGTATAATATTTGTTATTATTATTACTTTCAAAATTATCTATTTTATTATCGTTATTATGATCCAGGTAGAGCCGCATTCATAGTTATATGTTACTTTAAATATACACCCATACAGTAGAAAGTGTGTGGAACTCTTCCCATCGGATCAATGATCTACTGAACCTTAATATTCATTACAGAAAGCAAAGGGCTGAGGGCAAACCGAACACACAAGTGTGTCAATACCACTGGTTCCTCCATCTTCATTTAGGCCATTACGGAAGCCCATTAGGAAGTAAACGGCACATTGATTCCTGACAAAGTTTCCTGCAACAGAATGCTAATGAATGCCGGGATTTTGGAAGGTGGTGTAACTCCTGTAAATAACAAAGAGGAAGGAGACGAAGGGATTATCCAGAAGTAAGATGGATACAGGCTTTGTAAAATGTCAGTTCTCTCCCCCCCCCCGGGAGGTGTTTTTTGTGTCCCACTTTAGATACAACGTGACGATGAACTTCATCGCAATGAATTTCTCAAGACCTTTAAAAACGACTTAGAGAGCTTCTTCATTGTTTGCTATGACATTTATTTCCAGTCGGAGACAGAGCTAGGGTTGTGCGGAGGCATGGCTGAGCTCAGCCCTGCTGCGTTTGACTTCAGGATGCCTGAACGTATGCAGCGCGCCTTTTATTTCCTTGATGAACATTTCCTTGATGAACAATTGTAAGTACTCGGCACTTGTTTCTATGTGTTTCTGAGTTGCTTTGGATAAAAGCGTCTGCTAAATGTCCTAAGTGTTAATGTAAATGTAATTATTATTAGTATTTAATTGCATTGTATTGATATGTTATATCATATAATGTAGACAATGCATTATCCGTCTGTACTTTGTATATGTATTATTATTATTTATTATTATTATTGGGGTGAACAAAAATAATGCTTGCCTCGAAGGAAGTCAGATCCGTCCACATCCTGTTTCACGTAGTGATGAAACTTCCTTCTGAGTGAGCCGGCATCCATTGAGCAGCACACAAACAAGTGTCCCTGCTTACCTTCGCACACGGTCTCCACTTAATCTTTTAATCAGCAGTGTTAATTAATGTACAGTGTGAGCAGTGCAGAGGTGTACCTTACCCTGGGAAAATAAAACAGCTCCAACTGTGAGACAACTTTTTGTACGTGCCTGCATGCTGGGAGTGCGTCAAATGGAGTAATTGCAATATCATGCTCAACACAGGCGCCTGCCTCGAGGTTATTTGTGCCCGTGAGAAGCATGTGAATAACATCACCAACATGTGGTGTTCCGAGATTCACACAAACAAACGCACAGCATCAATTTCAATGAGGCGGAATCTGCTCTCCATTTGAATTCCAAATTATCTGAATAACATGAATTAATTAACATCAGCGATTGGTCCGAGATTGACTGATTGATTGATTGATTGATTGATTGATTGATTGATTGATTGATTGATTGATTGATTGATTGATTGTTACCCATCAGCTTGTTACACAGACGCACACACACAAAGTATACAGACCGTTTTCAATAAGGATAAAACAGATTGGCGGGATATTTATTTGCAGATAAATAATACAAACAGAGACAATACAGATGGTACAGACTACCAGATTCATCCAATTAAAGAAAGGCAAGAGTCATTTCAAGGTAAAAGTGTGAAAAATGCAAAAATATGCATCAACGCGATGCTTAAAACCATGGCAAATCAGAGCCTATGCTTTTCCTGTTTTAGTCACTACTGATTTTAATTAAACAGAAAAGTATTAAATAATGAGACTGGAGGGCGAACAACTCTGTCAAATGTACCCTCAATAAAACTTAAACCCCCGGTACAGAAAAAACACTGTATCCTGTCAACTTTCTCAAATGCTAAACATAATGTTTGTGTATGCGTGCGTCTAGCATCCACGCTTCAACAACCGAGTACAATTACCTTCCCATCACTGAAGTCGAGCCAACCAGGAGAGCGGAAGCTCTCAGTAGGCCTGACTGATTGACTGTATGCAGTAAGACTACTGCACACCGTCTTCGTCTGCGGCGGCTCTAGCCTGTTCAGGGGTCTGTACACGCATGCAGAGATGGATGGGGCGGTGCCTCCCACCAATATGGCACCTATCATCATATAGCACATGGATCGGTGCTCCGCCACGATTCATCGGCCGCATTAGAGCCTAATGTCCTTTATGAATCTAAATAGCCGTCCGCCCTGCCCCCCGTTCACATCCTCACAAAGCCCCCTAAACACGGGGACGGATGAGGTTATGAATAGCTGCCAAATGTACGGATGGCTATTGTGAAGATGTGAATGGCATCTTCACTGTGTTTAACATGTTTTAAAAGATTCACGTGTTCCTGTCTGGCTGGTAGCCCTGTAATAGTCTGCAGCTGTGGCTCATAGGCTAATTGAGCCACACCCATTCTGGTGCTCCTTAAGAGGACAAGAGTTCTAGACCGGAGGGAGGCTTGAGTTGTGCATGTGAATCAACTGTTGTGGTTTTGTTTGTTTGTTTTTAAGTAAACATGCTTTTTACCAACAACCATGTGCATCAAGGAAACTCTTTCTCACAGCTATACAAAGCTGCCTTTGAAATACACAGCTCCAGAAGGTGGGTCTGAATGAGTGTTGAATGAACGAGGCCTTCGACACCCCCTGGTGCCTTTCGACACACTCCCACAATCCAGTAGAACAATGTATATGTTGCCCATGTACACCCTTCTGCAAATTTTCAAAGCACGTCAGACCTTACTTGCAGGTGCCGTTGCAGCGGTGGACAAACCACTGAGAAAATGATCACTGTTAAAGACAAAGTACTTTGTACTCATTGTACTTTTGCCGCTGTTTAGAATAACGCACCAAGGGCTAGAGAGGAATGCCATGGAGCGCGGAGCCCTGCTAGTGAGTGACTGTTCGAGGCAGACCATTAGCTGTTATTATACAATCATTCGTATCATTATACCTCCGTCTGAAATTACACCCCCCAGGGAGTCTTTATGGGCCCCTTATTCATTGGCCTCCCATCGACATTCAAAGCATATAATGTTCGAACTGCTACTTTTCTGCACTCTCTATGAAATATGATTTTATTTTTGTAAGTGGAGTCTCTCTGTCTTACCGTTCTGTTCTCAACCGTTCTCACTCTAACTTTTGCTCTCATGTGAAAATGGCTTTATAGTGGGGTAAACGCCGTATCCTACAGCACTGCACATGATCATATGGTGCAGTGATAACCCTGCTCTTCCCTGAGTTTCTTCCATGTACAAATGACTACAATTCACACTAACATTATAATCTAAACTTTCTTTGTTCAGCTTGTTGTGTGACAATAAAAGGAAAAAATGTGTGTGTGTGTGTGTGTGTGTTAGTGTGTGACCGTGTGTGTGTGTGTGTGTGTGTGTGATCGCGCCTCCGTGCGTGTGTGTGTGTCACCTTGTGTGTCAGTGTCCTGCCATGCATTAATTCATGCATGCAGGCATTCCCACTATATGGTGTGGTGTCCCATTACCGGAGCTCCTCTGTCTCTGTCTCTTAGGCCTGCAGGCCAGTCTATCTTGTGCTCCTGGTGGCTCCGAGAGTCTGTGTGTCGGCTCTCTAAATAGCGTTGACCTCGGCTAACATTCTGGGTTTGCGGTAGGCAGTATTTAACTGCTGCACACTGGAGCCCTCAGGAAACCCAGGTCCCTCAATGTGCCGAATGGGCTTATGTTGCATGTGGTATGTAAAACACGGGCGCCTCTAAGAAATTCTTCTTAGTGATTCTAGTCACAAATAGTGGTAGCAGTCGACATTTATTGAAATTGTTTACCAGCATTTTTGTGTAATGGGATTCAACACATTTCCCCAGTGCCCTCTGCTTGCCATGTTGTTCAAACCAGTTTAACACAGATCTTTCCCTCTGACTTCATTTATACTCAACCCTAACGAGGCTTGCTATGTATAATTAGTATACAATTCTTTCATGCCTTTTATTAGATTGTCATGCGGGACAATTGACACACACGTATATCTTACGTGCCTGCGTAATGTTTATATATACACCTTAGAGATGGTAACAAGACATTCTGAGATGCTTCCGCCCTGCGGCAGGGAGGGAATCTTATACATTGCCATATATAGGCACCCTAACTTTGTACTGAACCAATTTTGTACTGTATAATACTTTAAATTCCAACTATTCAATTGACCGACTTGCGTACTTATATATACTTATTGGGTCAAATGCTTGGCAGCGCTTAACGAGAGCATCTCATTAGCCATTCAACAAATAAGTAATTAATCATGATGTTGTTTAATCAAACGGGGGGAAGAGGGACGTACAATAACGCTGCGTAAATGTTTCACCATGCGTGACGCTGTCTTTAGCGCAATTAAAAGTTTTACACTTGCTGTTAGCCACACGTTAAATATGCAAGCTCCAATCGAGTCCCTCGGTTTATTCAAGCTCGGATGAGAGGGTGTTACTGAGTTCTTCGAAAAGAGCCAGCCTTGCAAATCTGCCGGGGTGAAGGTGACTCGAACACAGACACTTAAACCGTTCCATCATTTGCCCCTCATCTCAGTACTGGCCTCCTGGAACAGGGTGCTTCAAATGGGCATTATTTGTGAGAGTGAGAGGGTGGGACTTCGTTGCAGGCTTTAAACTGAGCGATTTCCGTCTCTGTTAAGTGTTTCGGATATTGCTTTGTCAAATTACGCCATCGGAAAACTCAATATTTATTCTGCTTGTCTTGGTGGTTGTTCCCACTCCGGGGAATGTTAACTGATGTACACAGCTCAAAGGAAGTACAGGGAATGGAAATTGTTACGGTAGACGGGGATTATTCATGACCCCTCTTAGCCTAAGAAGACGTGACAACTCTGAACGCTTAACGGTGACGTTTCTGATCCAGAAATACACCGTTTCTAAATTACCTGTGACCAGCCTATTTCAAAAGCAGGTCCTTCTCCCCCTGACCCTGCCGGTTGGCCCAGCATGGGGCTGGCAGCTGGTGCAGCACGGAGGGGGCGGCGCTGGGGACATTAACCTCAGATGGAGGCAGGAATTCCTCATTAACACACCTCCACCATTCACCTGCTGCATCTGCTGCACTGTCCAAGACGCACACGCAACACATAATGACACGGAGGTACTCACACACACACACACACACACACACACACACACACACACACACACACACACACACACACACACACACACACACACACACACACACACACACACACACAGGTACGCACATACACGCAGGCACACACACACATACACACAGGCACACAGTCATGCGGACCACCTGTACACACACGCACATGCACACTTGCACACATCGGCATACAAGCAGGCAAGCACACACTTACACATGCACGCACACACACACACACACACACACACACACAAATCTCCAAACACTGAAGAATACGATTAAAAGCTTAAAAGTTATACTCAAATTTCAGAATACATATATCACAGAGAATACTCCAGGTTTTTATCAAATACATATGAAAATAATATAATAACGTTCTAGCTTATTGTAGCTTGGGCTGGGGTATCACAACAACTATGATACAAAGCTGTCTGTCATTAGATAAATACATGTGAAAACATGGCTAACATAAATCATTCTGCTGTTGGGTTATATTAGATATTAAGGAAAAGGCAGTTTGAGGTGACATAATTTTATATTTACATTTACATTAACATTTATGGTATTTAGAAGAAGCTTTTCTCCAAAGCGACTTACATAAGAACATTTGTCAGAAGAAATTCCTTTACATTGGTTTGGTTATTCTACTCTGGACGCATCTCCTCTGATGTATCTATTTCTGTTTTTCCACTCACAGCCACACAGTGTGTGTGTGTGTGTGTGTGTGTGTGTGTGTGTGTGTGTGTGTGTGTGTGTGTGTGTGTGTGTGTGTGTGTGTGTGCGTGTGTGCGTGTGTGCGTGCGTGCGTGCGTGCGTGCGTGCGTGCGTGCGTGCGTGCGTGTGTGTGCGCGCGTGCCCGCTTGGGGATGAGAGGAAAGGGAAAGAAAAAAATTATAGTAGCGAAGAAAGATTTATCTTTGCCAGAGAAGTCCAAATCGATTCCATCTCCCTGTAAACTCCTGTGTTTCATTTATCTTTCTACGATTATTTGAAGTAGATTAGAAATAATTGCACAAATCAATCTGGCTTTTAAGAGCTGTGTCAGTAATTAGTGTCAGAATGGCGCAAATGTGGAAATGGAATTTGATGATTTGGATAAGGAGAGACTTTGGATGAGCCTAATTCCTGATGTAACTGTCATGAAATAAGATAATCACCAGCACACATGCTTATGGAAAGATCTCAAGGTGATTCTGGGAGTTAGTCAGAATCAGACTGATCCAGAAACCAACTAAAACTGCCCCATATATGAAACAGTCTAAGCTGACACAGGTTCACAATGTGGACTTTCATAATGAGTGCAAATATCTGCAACTCTCTCTGAGAGTTGCATGGCCTCATTCCTGAACGTCATTCTGAAAAGAACTTTTCTTTTGTAATATACTAGATTATATGTGCTTATTACAATTTATGAATATCTTAAGACTCTTAAGCACGGTAATCCATCGTAGAATGGTACTGCAGTACACAAAAGGGGATTCGGGATGCTTTGGGATGATCATTTTTATTCATGCATGTAGTTAACAACTCAGAAGTGCAACTTCTCTCTTTTAATTAAATGCAATTAATTCCATTCTTTCATATCTTTTTCTATTTCAATTATTTATGGCATAGGAACGGAAGCTTTCCTTTTGCTTCGCCTATAATTGAATTGCGTTTAAATGCCTTAATGTGATAACTCGCTGGAGTACTAAACAAGATTTTCTCTCTGGGAATGAGGCTTTATCTTAAAGGCTTGTTTTATACTTTTGTTTCTTTCTTCTATTATTGTCTCTCTCTCTCTTTCTCTAATAGACAGGAGAGGACATGCTTGCTTAAGTTTTATAAATGGCAGACAGAAGTGTGGGACTTATCTCCCTCTCTGCGCGATGTCATTGATGGACGAAGTGGATATTAGCCTTGAGTCTATAGGGAGATTCCACTAACGATTTCCTTTTTGCACGACAACAAGATTTATTGAAGTCTTATTCTTCCAATGGCTATTTCGGAATACATTCAAATAGAATAACTTATTGGCAAACTCTACCTGTACCCCGAATGATTTTTACAAGTTATCAGAAGCTATGATTGGCCAGCGTTACATTCCATTAGCTATATGGATTCAGTATGATTTATTGTCTTTTATAATCTGCTGTCTGAATGACGCAGTCTGAATAATAATCTGCTGTCTGAATAAACAAACTGTCGCTCCAGGTGTGTGTATCATCGTTACATTACATTTACTATTCGAGAGTTGCTAGCCAGTCCATGACTCTGTGGTGCTTCCTGGCTTGACGTTTATAACATTGTTGTATCAAGCACTTTGAGTCTGCCTTGTGTATGAAAAGTGCTACATGAATAAAGTTGCCTTGCCTATCATGTTGTCAGGGGTTGGACATCTGAGGGACGTGGCGCTCATTTGAAACATCTTCAAACCAAGACAAACCCTGTCTTTGGGAAGTTTTAAGGATACGTTATCCCACTGCTCAGCTCTCGAAAGGGATGATAGATGTGGTTGATGGGGTTGTTTTGATTTGATTTCGCTCAGTTCAGGCTTACATTGCTGGATGGATCAAATAAATGTGTAATTATGTTAATCATAAATAAGTCTTGAATTTATAAATCAGTAAAGTAATGAGTTTATAAATATTCAAATAAATGAATCAATGATAATGTTGAAATAATAACAATATTACAACACCAATAACAATGAAAACAGAAAATACTATAACAATAATTGTATATATTTATTTGGCCATTCTTTTTTATCAATTGCACTGATAATGACATTAAAGTTTAAGTGAAACCAAAATCGAGTTGGTTTGGTTCAAATATATTGGTGATCTTCAACATAGTGATCTTTGCCATTTTGTTACTGCCTAAAATAATACCGTCATGTTGAAAATTCCTATTCATGCCTTCATCCACCAGTGTGTGAACATTCTTGCAAACAAAAGAGCCATTCTTTTCAAGACATCACAGGATATAATACCATGGTGTGTGTGGATGTGTGTTGCTTCGTCTTCAGTGGTTGATGTAAATGGCTACTACGTCTGTGAGAGGGATACGACTCTTCTGACACTTTGTCACAGTGCAGGGGATTTCAACAAATTTCATATATTAAGGTCATACTCAATGAAAACAAGCTTTTGCTTTGGGTTGTAATTATGCGGATAACACCTCCCCCCTCCTTCCTAGAACTCCCAGCGCAAAACATTCTATCTTTTATCTCAACATGTATGAATGTGAGCTGAAACAGGATTCATTTACACTTCATAGTCATATTATCTTTTTTCATTAAGTTCTGTATCACTTTACATTTGCGCTCTTAAACAGTTGTAATACCCTTTTAAATTAAACCCATGCTACTTGCTGCTTTACTACACTAATCCCTGCGTGGGATTTGGTTGTTTATTGAAATAAATCTTCTGTTACCATTTCAGTTGAATTTAGCTAGCATCTTCTTTCTCCTTCTGGCAGTTGACCCTTAACAATCGACTCAAATCAATCACCCTCCGATGCATCCATCTCACCTAGACCTCCCCTTATATACACACTCATATTCGCACACATCAACCATATTAGTCATTCTCTGAGCATATTGCCATCATCATAAACCGTTTGGTTACTTATCAAGTCATAATACGGGGAAGGTTTTGATTTAGCCAATGTAATTGCATTCAGTCATAGCTCATTGATTTTTCTCTATTTTCCAGCAGAAATCCTCAACCCCTATGCTCTCTCTCTCTCTCTCTCTCTCTCTCTCTCTCTCTCTCTCTCTCTCTCTCTCTCTCTCTCTCTCTCTCTCTCTCTCTCTCTCTCTCTCTCGCTCTCTCGCTTTCCCTCTGCCCTCTCACTTTCTCTCTCTCTCTCTGCTCTCTCTTTCTCTCTCTCTCTCAATCTGCTCTCTCTCTCTGCTCTCTCTCAATCTGCTTACGCTTTCTCTCTGCTCTCTCTCTCTCGCTCTCTTGCTCTCTCGCTCTCCCTCAGCCCTCTCTCTTTCTCTCTCTCTCTCTCTCTCTCTCTGCTCTCTCTTTCCCTCTCTCTCTCAATCTGCTCTCTCTCTCTGCTCTCTCTCAATCTGCTTACGCTTTCTCTCTGCTCTCTCTCTCTCTGCTCTCTCTGCTCTCTCTCTCTCTGCTCTCTCTCTCTCTCTCTCGCTCTCTCTTGGATTAGGATACTCATTTGTATGAGCAAGACACAGACAGAGGCCCTAGCACCGTCACACTGAGGTTACAGTACAGCCTTCCATCTATCAATTATATGCCATCAAGGCCATCCTATTACTGGAAACATCTTGATAACCTTAAACGTACACCTGGTTTATTGCAACCAAAGGCATCGGGAACTAAAGGGGACCAAGCGGGGGATTACCTTTACAAGAAAGAGGGGAGATTACATTCTGACCATTCTTCCTAAATTCATTTTATGAAACTGGCATTATTAAGCACATTTATTTCCTCTTAGCATATCTGCTGTATAAAATCTGCTATGAAAATCCATCTGTCGATTGGTGGATTAGTAGGTCGATCAATCGATTGATTGATTGGTTATTACTTTGGTTGTTTGATTTGTTCTTTGATTGATTGATTAATATATTGATTGTTCCAGAACGTGACATAATTCTAGCGAATCAATCAAAATGAAGGGTCATCTTTATGTTCATATATCCAACCATAGAGCCACCCCATTATCACGGACAGTTCAAACTATAACACAGCGTTACCTGCTGTTTCACATTTAATAGGACGTGTCATAACCACAGAGTGCACCTGTGCCCTTCTCCTAACGAATGCATATTTCCCTCACTGGTAAATCATTCATTTTCTACACCCTAATAAAAGTAACTTCTGAACGGCATGACGGAATAAGATGAAAATAAATATCAGGGTTGACCTTAAATGACTCAGAGAGAGAGAGAGAGAGCGCTAGACGGGGCAGAGACCCACGCAAGCTGTCTCAGCAAAGGACATTGACTACATTACTTGTCAGTAGGATAGGCTTTCAATGTCAGTAACCATTAGAAGTAGAAATACAATGATACTTTTATACTTTTCTTTCATCCACCCGTTCATCCATCTAGCGGTGTCAACCATGCAAGGCAACAGCCAGCACATTTGGAGCGATTATTGTTGGGTGTCTTGGTCAGGAGCACCTGGACAAGAGTACCCAGGGATGGAACTAGCATCCTTCCGATCGACCAGTCAACCCGTTCTATCTGCTGAGCCACTGTATCCTGTTTGAAACCTGTAATAATGTTCTCTGCCTTATCCCTGGCGAATAATCAAAACACAAAATGAACCATAAATCATTGTGAATGTCAAATCAAATCAAATGCCATTGCTTTTCAGTTGTTTTTTCGATCCTACAAACCGGTACAAAGCGGTCCAATCCATTGTTGCTCTCAATGCATTAGGCCAAGGTTACACGGTGGCAGTCTCCCTGTTCCCTCCTATGTCCACCATCCAGGGCAGCTGTTCCACCTACGCTGAGCCCAGAATCCGATCAGGGAACCCCCTGACACGACCAGCCTTTCTAATTTTGTTCAATTTGAACTGGTATTTGCTCGGATACCCTATGAAATGCCTTCCATTTAAGATATTATACTACCATTAGAGATGTTGAAGTGTAAAGAACGGAGCAATGAAGGTACGTCGTTGATACCCGGACGACCTTTTGAACGGCTTTAAGTCCGGAGCAAACGGCCTGGCATTAATCATAAGGCTTTTCTCTTTTTAGAGAGGCATGAAATGACCAAATCCCCACCTTAGCTGGGGTATCCCCTCAACAGCACTAGCCAGATAGAGTGGTAACCATAGCAATTAACCTCTGTATGGCCTTCTAAAATAAATAAATATATGATTAAACATAGATATATAAATGTGTCAAGATATGAACTCTATTCATAACATTTGATTAATGTCCCTGAAGGACTTGATATCATGCCATTAAATACATGATTTCAGTCTCATGATTACTGGGAAATAAAAAGCCCACAAGCAGTATTGACCTGTATCAATTGTGTGTATTCATTAAAAAGGAAAATTGAAAAGAAAAAATATATATTTTTGTATGGTATGACGTATTTACACCACCATCCGTCATACCACTAATGTGTGACAATCTGGACCGTGGCTGAGGTCATACATTATCTACATGACCCACCAACACCCAGTGGTCGAAAGGCGGCCACTTCATCTGATTCAAGTATATTATGAATAGGCTAATGGAAAACCAAGCCATGCATTCCCAAAGGTCAGGGGTTGCTCTTAAGTAACCTGCCCACACTTCAAATGTCAGATTGCTCTACCAAAGTGCTTTGGGGTGTCCCTAAGAGGTACTGTATGAGCGAGGAGGCAGGCGTCCCCCCGGCAGCATGCTTCCTCTATCTTCAGAACGCACCTGGGAACCCATTGTCCTCCGGGAACAACAACCCGGCCAACAGACACTTGGTGGTGGATTTACCTCTTGTGTTTAGAACGGACTTTGTTATTGTGATGCACTATGTATCATGGGCACAACCGCCACCAGGGAAGACGGCGTCTTCTTGGCATTGCTTCAGCACTCTTTCCTGTTTTGGTTTTGTGTAGAGCTTTGTTAATTTTTTAAGTTAGAATGTTAGATTATTATTATTATTATTATTTTTATTTATTTTTCTCGGCCTGACTTGTAAGGGGCTTTGGATAAAGGTGCCTGCTGTATTACTAAATGTGAGAGGTTTAGTTAACATAATTTCAATGGTACAGCACTTAAGGTATTTACTCCATTTAGGTGAGAGACTCATTTCCAGACGTTCTCCAGATGTGTTTTTCTACATTTTTGATATTTTAACCGTTATAAAAAAATTAATATTTGAAATGTTCTTGGGGTTTGGAAATTGAAAACAGATTAAGGTCGAACAAGCTTGCCATCTGAAACCATTCCATTAAAACCAAGACACGTTGTTTCAAACCAAATTCCTAGTTGGTATCTAAGTGATGATGAGGGGGATTTAAATACTGTATTTCTTTTAGCCAGCCCCGAGCGATCAATTTATTTAAGAAATGTTAGCTTTTGTTTTAATCTTGAGACTCTCATATTCCATAATGATCTCTTGAACCACTGCCATCAATGATAAAAAAAAATCAGTCATAATTATTTCATTGTAGCCTTGGGTAAGTGTCCAAGCGCAGATGTCAATTGCAGTTAACGATTGCAGTTTGCTTACCATGATAATATATAAGCAGTGGAGCATGAGGGTGCGGGATGGTCTAAATTACACAATAACCCTTTCATATTTACCATCCCTCGTTTTCATCATCGTAAAAAAAAATGGCAAATGGAGGTGGGATGAATTCAACTGATATGATATTGATTTTGCAGTGAATAATTTTCAGAAAATAAAAGTGGAACCAGAGGTTAGTCTATATAGGTTGGCTGCATTCCCTCTCTCCTTAACCCTGGGGGCTGGTAGCTAGCAGGCTCATCCAGCACCCACCGCCTCTGCTTGTTCTGCTCTTCTGAAACAAATGAATCCACTGTTGCAGCAAACACCAATGGAGCCGGCCACAGGGCTGAACCGGTCCGCTCTGGCTCTGCTGCTAAGAGAACAGGGCATCACTTCAATGTGGATTGTCCTGTTCAGTGCTAGTTCCAACCTTCACATTGGAAAACAGAATAGCTGCCATGGAAAAGTGAATATAAATAACAATTTATGATAGAAATGTTTTTTTTATTGGTTCAGTAGAAGCAAAGCTTTAATTTGCATGCAACATCTGAATGAAATGCTGTTCTTTGTTTATTTTATTTCATTCTCAGCTGTTGAAATAATGGGAGGCATAAGAGAGGTTAGATTGCATTATTGTTTGTTTTACTTTGACCAACATTCAACATTGAATATAAAAATAATGAAATATAAAAATGATATCTCAGCAGGCATATTATGGCCAGTTTCTGCTCAAATAACAGATTAGTCCTTGTCTCTTTGTTAAACAAATGTGAAGCCGTGTTTTTGAGCTCCGGTATTGGAAACTATGGTGATGGATGTTGTATTATTTGCAATAATTATGTTACATAATTGCAGTTTATTCTCCTGCTGTTGAATAGAAAAGCTATAGGTCACATTTCCTGTTTTATTAATTTTATTGCAAAGTAATAAAATGAATGTTTTCCTTTCAATATAATTTAAATGAAAGTTGGGAATTCAATTCATTAGGAATGCATTGTCCAAGTAAAAAAAAATGTATTCATTTATTTTTCTGTATTTGATCCCATCTAGACTCAAATAGTAGAGAGTAGCACTTCATTGTGAATGTGTAAACCCACTGTCAGTAGGACGCAATAAAAGACTCTGCAAAATGT
Source organism: Gadus chalcogrammus (assembly GCF_026213295.1). NCBI lineage: Eukaryota > Metazoa > Chordata > Actinopteri > Gadiformes > Gadidae > Gadus > Gadus chalcogrammus. The sequence goes on along the minus strand of NC_079414.1, from coordinate 18,379,827 downwards.
ATAGAATTGTCTATGAATAAGCTTTGTATGGAAACCCGAAGAAACGCTGTTCACCTGTTACTAGCACTTCAACATCCATGATCCAGTATCCAGTCTGTGCCTTTCTAGCTGGGGACAGGCCGCAGGGAGGATGCATAGAGAGGTGTGTTGCTTATATTAGCAGTCCATTGCACCGTGTCCTTGACATGCCTGTGTCACAATCACAGGTAATTAGAGGTAGACGGACTGTCTGTCATAAGAGCCCTCCACACACACACACACACACACACACACACACACACACACACACACACACACACACACACACACACACACACACACACACACACACACACACACACACACACACACGCTCGATGTATTCCCAGTAGCCCTCACTACACCATGGCTGGCTGTCACTATGGACATCAGCTCCACTACATAGTTAACGTCAACGCTTCAAACGCTGTTTGAATGTGTGTGTGTGTGTGTGGATATGGTGGGCGTTGGAAGGATGGACTGCTGCACTGTAAGTCCAGAACAGAAGTGACACATGGGCAAAATGGCATTAAATGTAGTGGACGCCGAACGGATACAAAGTTAAAGAGTGACTCGTCTTGTTTCTGTGACAATGAATGGAAGTGGTGGGAAATAAACATGAGAAAAAATGGGGGACTGTAATTGGTAATTTTGGTTGAGCAAAACAGTAGTGTAGCACCATGTTGATGGTAAGACACAAATTGTGAACTGAGTGTTTGCCCTAGTTCCATCAACAGCCCAGCTGGGTGTAATGAGAAAGTGACAGAGGACTGTGGGTTTTTGGTCTGCAGTCCTCCTCTCCACTGCCACCCATTGCTTTGCTTGTCCAGATTGTCTGTATGTGTCACTCAGTTTAGTTTGTGGTAGTAGTGTGATATCATGTTTGTTTCTGTGAAAATGTCACACTCGTGGAAAAAATACCTCAACGCTGCCTAAACAACATTAATATACGTACTTAATACCCCACAGCAGCCCTGTTAACCAGCTTCTATTTACATAAAGCAATCATTCAACAAGTAATGAATTTGGTTTTTTGCCTAACAATAACACATGAGTACAAATCGGTTGAAAACATTGAACAGATTTACCTTAGAGGTAAATATTGCCAATGACAAACATCTCTGTTAGTTTACGTTTATTAGAGCATTAACTAATGTTAATTGTTTCTTTATTTAATATAAAATAAATGTTTAAATGTATTTTCATATATCTCATCAAATCATCATGAAGGAATAATCCCACTGAAAACTACTCGTTTCGTCTTGCTTTTCTCCGTAAAAGTCTCCAGGTGGCCGTTTTTGGTTTAAATGGGAATATTAAGCATGGTTTGTATCACAATATTATCACGCCTTTGTGAGCCGTAGCTCTTTGCCTCATAGAATCACTCCATTCACTCACAATCTGCATCCATTCTAGGCATTCAAGTCAAATTAAATCTCATAAGAGCAACCATCAGGACTTTATGAAGGGATCAGACACAGTGCTTAGAAGCCCATCCGGGGTACCAACGTCTCTCGTAGAAACCACAAGAAGTCCTAATTGGCGACAAAGGCTTCAGTGACATCAAAATATGATGAGAAAAGATATTGATCCAGACAAGACTGTTATAGTATGTAAAGGAAAGGATTATCGCGGCATGGGGCACACGCTGCTTATTTTTTTTATATCGTCGATATTACAAAGAACCCTTTCATGTGTTTATTAGAACATCTAGATCCCGACCATCAGTGGTGAAGATCGTGTTCAGTGCTTGTCAGTGCATCGCGTGAATCAATCGAATCGTCGGTCTCCCTGAGTCTATTTCCACACGTCGCCCAGCGGGCGGCTAAGTGAATCTGGGGATTATAGAGTAGCATGGGGCTTCATTAGCCAGCCCCCAGAGGAAAACACACCGGGAGAGCAGGGGACCTGGCCCCCGCCCTCACCTCCTACTGATGTCACCTCCTGCATGCCCCCGCCAGGATACAGCTGTATTCCTGTTCTATTTTCCTTCTTTCTCTCTCTCTCTCTTCCTTTCTTTCTGTTTCTTTCTGTCTTTTCTTGGTTCTGTGTTTTGTCCTTTCTTTTGTTTCTCTGTCTATCTGTCTCTCTGATTCTTTTATTCCTTGCTTTCAGTGGGGGTTCTTTCAATGTGAAACGATATGCATTAATCCAAAAGTACATTTAATTTGATGTTTTTTTTGTTCATCCCCTTACGTCGCAGTCAATGTGAGATGTGTGTAAACTCTTTGTCCCACAACTGTCAAGCTTCTTGTCTTCTCAGACATAGGCCTACGTGTTTGTCGCAACATCTAGTTTCCCCTCCAGGGATTAATAACGTTTGTCGTATATTTGATATACTCTGACATTACTCTGTCATTGTATTTCCTTGGACGGGTTTTGGTACAGTTGGCTAAAGCTCAACATACCAGACCTGTGGAAGAAGTGCTGGTCATTTGGATCATCCTTACATTTGGTTATATAGAGGCCCCAACTTTCTGATTGCCAAAGCAGAGCAGTGACTTCACACATGTGAGTGTCCAACACCTCACATGTGTGTGACTTGTGCTGCTGACTGCAGGATCTGGAAGTAGGGGGGACTGGGAGATCAGTGAAATATGGATGATGAAAACTGGCTCCAGGCAGAATGGTTGGGAAATATCGAGGGGATGACATTTATTGTATGTGATTGGATGTCAGTGTGTGGGCGGAAGTGTGTGTGTGTGTGTGTGTGTGTGTGTGTGTGTGTGTGTGTGTGTGTGTGTGTGTGTGTGTGTGTGTGTGTGTGTGTGTGTGTGTGTGTGTGTGTGTGTGTGTGTGTGTGTGTGTGTGTGTGTGTGTGTCTGTGTGTGTGTGTGTGTCTGTCTGTGTGTGTGTGTGCCAGACATATCTGAAATCATCAGAGTGTTTTGTACAACAATTGACAATTAGTCCAAATGCTATTAAAGGCCCAACAACAGTTAAAAAAAAGGTCAAACATTCAAGCAAAACAAAAGTCTTTCAAAATAACAATGAATCTTGATTTGTCATTAATGGATTAGTTACATGTGTCTTCACTTCAAAAGGAAACATCTCAGCAGAATGGCTTTTTAATAAGTGAAATGACGCCAACATCCGTAATGTTATACGGTTTGTTTCCTCAACTCAATGCCCTTCTGGACATGTGCGATCCATCAGTGCTGTATACTGATCGCTTTGTTTTTTCCAGAACGAGCAAAAAGCCAAACCCAAAGCAGCGTGGCTCTGGTTCCCTATTAGCTCCTGGACCTTCATCTCCAGGTGATTTATGGCTGGAGGAGCAGGAGAAGCCTTGGATCAACCTCTCGTAGTGGACCAAGAGAAGTGGAGACCTCAGGAGAAAAACCCCTGTACTTAGAAGACTACTGCAAGTTATAGGAGGATGTTTAGAGAGGGGAGCCAGCTTTTCTGCCGCACAGAGCAGTTTTTACTGCAGTCATGCAGTAAAGGCCCAACTCATCATTGTGTTAAATGGGATAGGAAGTTGGCCTTAATTGCAACCGATGAAACCTTTGGTTTTATAATTTCACACACTGGACCTTATTTTCTTACTGATTGAAAATAATTGGAAATCACTTCATATTATGCAAATGTAGAACATATACTTTGCATAATTGGCCATAAATGTATATAAGTGAAGATTGAAAATCTTTAGTCAATCAGAATAAATCTCTTTAAAAAGGCTCAACATTTAATTAATCATTTTTAGTGCAAGAGCATGACCTTAAAAACATCTTAAATGGTAAATTAAGACAAATGCACTGTAAAGTCTGCTTAACAGGTTACAAAACAACGTTAACTTAATTAACAAAAAAAAAGCAGCAAAACACAATCTGATTAAGTATAGCACATCTCTCATTGGATTCAATCCCGAGATTGGAGGGATACATTTATCTTGACTTGGTCAGGAGACATTGGACAGGAAGGCCAAAATGATTATGTTGACTTCCTTATACACAAAGGATGCAGTAAATATGCAGCAAATATAGAACAAAACTTACAGGACTGCATTGTGGTTTGCTGTAGTCGGGTATTTGGGCTTTCAGTAAATTAATAACAAATGAATGGCCATATGAATTGGACTATACCCCAACACGTGGGAACTATTTGCAACGGTACACGTCAAACATAAACGACATACAATCAACAATTGGCCAAGCCACACAACATATTTTCTATGTTTGCATAGAATTAAATAATGACATGCTTTGCATGCTGGGGGTTATCGTAGCTTTGCTGTATATATATATATATCGCATGTGACTGTATTCCTCACATAGAAATGTACACCAATGTGGTTGTTCCCCGTGGCCAAACACCCTGCGCATCTGCCAGGCAGGTCGGCCGTAGCTCGGGGGGCCTAGCCAAGCACAGTCAGGGCATCTTAGCTTACTTAAAAACGCATCTTAGCTTACTTCACTAATCCTCCCTCAGTGAATACATATGCGTTGGGTCCATGGGAAATTAGGCTTCTTGGGGGGAGGGGGGTTAGACCAGAGCAGCACTCATGCATCTTGCCGGCCGGGTTCAACTGAATCTTAATATATGATTGTGTCTTTTGGGGATATTTAAGGTTACCTAGAAATGTAATTTCCAGAAGTCAGCAGGATGCACCTTGTGATGTGGAGATAAGAGGAGTTTCTCGATCCTCAAAAGAGGAATCTCTCCTGCGACGGATCAAACTGTGGCAGATTATATGTTTGAACATATATACACAAAATGTGCACATATTCGAGGTAAAAAATAATAAAGCTTGAAGAAACTCAAATCAAAGCAAGAGCCTAAAGGAAGGACATGAAGGGGGAGGCAGGAGACGGATAGAGGCAGTTGGGA
>NC_079414.1:18287479-18372479 GCF_026213295.1 Gadus chalcogrammus | reverse complement strand
GTCCTTCTCTTTGTCCCATTTTTCCACAAAGAAAACTAATGATAATTAAACACATGTCAGTGCCTCATTAAGAGCATTCACAAAATAAGCGGTTCTGATGTTTTAAGAAGGAACCTTTTCCCTCTGCCATTCTGCTTCGTGATAGGCTGAACCTTGGGTGTTTCCAGCATGTGGTAGTAAAGATATGAAGCCTAGCAACAGGTGGGGTTGGTCATGATTTTGTTTAATTTGCATAATAGCAGATAGCTATCATTTCAATATAGTGTATTAAAAATCAGTATTACACGTGTTTATCACGGCATGAAATTATCAACATGATTCATCGACATGAAATTCTTTGCAATAGGGATAATGCGCTTTCACTGTCAGAGTGGGGAATTTCCAAACAAGTAATACAAGCAAAAATTGTTGGTTATATTTGGTGACACAAAATGTTTCTCGAGTCAGGATTTTTCAATAGTTTCAGAGATCCTATTATCGCTGTGTTATCAACCAAAAACTGTATTATCAACAAGAACGTCCCCATTTATCATTGTGCAACCACATAGCTTTTGCCTCCAAGACCATACAGTGATACGCATCAGAAATAGTTTAATAGAAATATGTCCAGACAAAGAAATGCAATCAAACCATAACATTCAGCATTGTAGAATGGATTTCTGGGCCACATATGTGGCCAACAATTTGATATCTTACATTGCGGCCCCAGCTGTAAACTGTGTGTGTTGTAGGCTTTATTGTACGAAAGATATGTTCTAAATATAACAAAGACATGCACTACGCCTTATAACACAAAATATCTACACAACACACTTAATGCCTTTAATGGTAAGAAAGACCTTAAATACTTTTAAGGTAGGTTTATGAGTAAGCAAGGTGAAATATTTAGATCTGTCTTAAAAGACAGAGATACCACGGTCATGGGAGAAAATCGGTTCAGCATTCTCTTCACAGCCCTTCAATGTTTATTTTGTTAACACAAATGTTCTGAACGTCCTGTTAACTTTCGTTGTCGGGTCCGGAGGCAAACGCTACCAGGGCAGGCAATGGCACAGCTTGTCAGACAGACATTTTTTTTAAACTTTGCCTGCTCTGAACAGCACTCAGAGACTCAGGTATTTATTTGTCTTCGGTTTTTAAAAACCCAAGAGAAGGTCCGTGACAGCTGTTTGAGTTAGCCACCACATCCATCATCCCGATGGCCCATTCTGACCTCCTTTCTCTTGGTTGAGAGATAGACCGAGATGGAAAAGGACGTTACGCCCGACAAAATGGAAGTACCGGTATGTTTGACGAACGCAGTCGATCAATCTTAGAGAAAGCATACCGGATAATCGAATACGCATTAAAAACTTTGTTGTTGCAATGTTGTTGCTGTCTGTGTTCGTTTAAGTAAACATAATTGATTGTTTGCCGTCGCTGTTGCATTCCTGTCTAAAGCAAATAGAAAAAAGATAATTAAATATAGTAAAACATCCCGATTAGAGCTGGTGTCTTTGTGGAACTCGGAGACTGAGCTAACTTTTGAGCAATTCTGTCCGGATTTATGCTATCAGGTAGGAAAATAAAGATAGAATATAGGCCTATCTCTGAACACACAGAATGTTAATACCGTCGTCTTATATTTCCCTCAGTCTTGTTTTATATAATGGTGCATTCATGTTCCCTGATTGTGTTTTAATATTCAAATTAAGATTTTGTTAGAAGGTATGAACTTTTGCACACAAACATCGTCTTCCTTCTCTCAATTTCTGATTATCTACTCGTTTCTGAGCAAAGAAGTATGTGTGTTGTTGTCTTTTCTTTTGGAATTTGAATTGTGACGCGTGGATTCAGAGGTACGCTACGAGTTGCGTTTGTTTGTTAACAATCCGCGGCAAACCCAAAAGATCAGCCCTACAAAGACGAGACTCTGGACGTCGTGCCATACATCTTCATGGGTTTCTCCGGTGCGTCGGACGTTGTACACTGCACGAACTGGCCTGAGTCAACTGGAAGCCATGGGGGAGTACTGGACTACGTGATCCCTTGTGAGTAGCGCTTACCAACATACGCGTCCCTAGTGCTCTTTATTTCCTATCCGCATCTCTCTTCTACGGCAAAGGATTAGGGCACCACATAAAAAAAATATTAAATTCTGACTTTATTCTCAGAATTCTGAGAAAATAGTCAGAATTCTGACTTTAATCTCAGAATTCTGACATTAATCTCAGAAATTCTCAGAAAGTCAGAATTCGCGATTCTCAGAAAGTCAGAATTCTGACTTTAATCTCAGAATTCTGACTTTATTCTCAGTATTCTCACTTTAAAGTCAGAACTATCTCTTCCCCACGTGACGTCTAGGTACTTTTATGGTTCCACGTTCCCGCAACGTAATGACCAGGCAGACGCTTCGACGCAGTCTTGAACGTTTATGGTTCTGCGTCAGGAGTTGCTCGGCAAGGTTGGCCCTCATCACCAGGGCAGACACGACCTTTCGGTCTGAAATTGGCCCTTCAGAACGACTCCCCATTTGCCTACGGTAAGAATTATTTTTTAATGATCAGACTTCCAATGCGCGTATGCCGTTATATAGTTGCGTATATATAGTTGCGTATATATAGTTGCGTTTCAATCCAGCTCATTGGCGTGTACATTTGTGAAAAAATGCTGCTGCATCTGCTCGCATTTCCCATTTCTATCCACGGTGTTGTGTGCATTAAAAGGACGTTTACCTATTTATGGGAAGACACCTACCCAACCATCTATAGCAATATTTGTTATGCATGTCACATGTCACGGATTATTGATGTATCAATGAAGAGTGTTTCTGCTAAATGTGTTCCGTCATGAAGCCTTTCTATGAACAATGTATGCATGCAACCGTGTATAAATAATATGGAGAAATATGCTCGCATGCCTTGTCTAATTTAAGGTATATTCTTTGCTGCCTTCGTTCCTAGATACCTCGCCACAGGTCATTCGTTCCAAATGATTGCCTTCAGCTATCGCGTGGGCATTTCCAGTTTCTGGGATAGTGCGGGATGTTTCCAGTGCCATCTGGACTGCTTTGGTGGAGGAGTTCATGCCAGTTCCAACGAGGGAGGATTTGAGGACCATCCATTTTTAAATACCCCGGTGCCAGCTGGCCTTTTGACATGCTGGTATCCACGTGATCACCCGGATTCTATGACAAAGGCGTTTTCATTGGACACTGTCCAAGCAGCATCATAGTAGTGTATTTGCATAACCGTGATCTGATTGGCCGACGGATCTGGCGCTGCCTGAAAAGTGACGCAGGCCACGGAGCCAAATGGACGGACGGACCCACAATGCATTTCGCGAGCGCCCCATGCAAAGTCAATGAGATCCGCTGACGGACGGAGGTAGTGTGAACAAGCCGTGACAGCGTTTGCGGGTTAACGACCCGTGGTTAACCGAAAATATTTCACGTACCAAGACGAAACTAGGGACATCGTGCCACACATCTTCGGACACTGTACACGTCCCATCTTCCGAAACTGTACACGTATTTGTGTATCAGGGCTGGGCAATTAATCGAATTTCGATCTCTATTTTCGATTTTTTAAAGGGGATATATTATACCACCAGGTGTGAGTGTGATTAGCCTAACAAGCCGTTTCGAAAATCTGATCATATGACATCACACTAAGGTAAGCGTGTCCACCTAGATCTGTGCTCCCTTTTCTACTGCAGGGTGCGGAACGGTTCGGTTCGACTCAGTCCGGTAGGGAGGGGGCGGTATAGCCCAGCTCAGTTCCGAGGTCGCGTTTCCACCGCCGATAATACCCTTTATGGTAGGCCGGATGTTGATCGCCGCGGCAGCTACGTAAACATCTTAAACAACGTCTTCCTCCCCAAGAATGCAGAGGAACGTCTCCAACGCCTTGTTCGCCCAAGCAAGCGTTTTACGCGACATGTTCATTGTAAAGAATAATACCTCGAGGCTACTGTTTGTTTGTTTTTATCCCCAAGTCGCCCGGAAGTGACGATTCTGTCGACCAATCAACGGAGGGGGTGTGTAGCTCGAATTTTCCTGCACCCTTTCAGACGTCTCAGTACCCCAACGGAGGAGTACTGAAGACGAGGGCAAAACGAGTACGGCTCAGTCCGGGTCACGCCCACTTTTGGCGGTGGAAACGCAATCCGTACCGCACCTTTGCGAGCCGAACCGTACCGCACCCTGCAGTGGAAACGCGCCATTAGCCTGTGGTTGGGGTTCGTAAAAATATCTCTAATACCCAGTGTCATGACCCTAACGAGGGGAGCCTAACGAGCTCATTGACAACACCTGAGCTAGGCTTATTTAAGTAGACCTGTGAGCCCAGTGTCGAGGTGGTTCTCGTTTGGGAGACACCCCTTATCGTTTGTTCCTTTGGTCTTTTGGTTTAGTTGTATCCGAGGTATGTTTACACCTGACAACACTACACCCATACACTTTTACGTACACACACACTTACATCACTGACTAGATTGAATACACACGCCATACCTTATGTTATGTTATATTCACTTGATTATAATAAAGTGAATATAACATAACATGACGTATGGCCTATCCATCCTTGGCATCAAGCAGGAATGCCATTGCCAAAATAAATACATTTCTATATAATTCAGCTGCCACGACAAAATTGTTTTGTTTAATATGTCACAGAAGACATAAAAACAAAAGCAACCATCAGTGGACCTACTAATTTGGCATTGTCAGAAGAGGCATCAAAACTTTATTAAAATGATAATTCCGACTAATGCATCAAATCTTTCGCCATCTTCGCTCATTGCTTGTCATCGGTGTGAAATGTATGTTTGGGCATGCTCGGGCATGCAGCCCAAAGGAGTGTGCTTTCTCAGCTGAACACTTTGCCGTCCCACTATTTTAATAATCAATTTTACAGTGGTGTGTATGATAGATTGCATCATGGGTGGCCAATCACATTTCAGTGAGGGCCAGTGTTGTTACTGGCCCCCTTCTGTTCACGCTCGGGGGGCCATTAAGATGTCAATCCAATGAAAATAATAGGCAAGGAGGTGAAGCCTCAATGAGGGTCCAGAGTTTTTCAATTTACTATCATCATATATTTCAGTTTGGACATACCTCCACCACTATCTATTACAGAAAGCCTATTTGCTCTTTTTTTTTCTGGGAAAATTCTATATTATATTATCCTTTTAATGCATTTGGGTCACAGATGATCACAGGTGATTTGAAATAATGGGGATTATTGATGGGGGAAAATATGACCCTGATAGTCTGAACGCGTTCCTAAAGTCTTTCATTGGCAAGACGTCAATTGCATCAACTGACGGATACGTTTATTTAAAGAGTTTGATTAAATGGTAGGAGACTTAGGCGAATGATGACACGGTAGATGAGTCATGGCTACACATCTTGTGTGCGTGATCAGTCATTAATCCCAATGTCATTTTAATATTTTTATTTTATTTTAGGTTAAATTATTAAAAACAATGACGGGGCATTGGGACACCATTTAGCTTGCAGTTTAAAGGTCCCATGGCATGAAAAATGTTTTAACAGAAATATGAGTTCCCCTAGCCTGCCTATGGTCTCCCAGTGGCTAAAACTTGCGTTCGGTGTAAAACGAGCACTAGGGGTTCTGCTCGCCATTGAAAAAACTGAGGCTCAAGCGCGTTGATTTGGAATGTGGTCCCATATGTCGTCATAAAGGATCAAAGCTCCTCCCCTTTCTCTGCCTTGCCCGCCCAGAGAATTTGGCCCGCCAATGAGACACGACCGTGCGAGCGTCACATGTGTGTGTGTGTGATTACACACACTGTAACGCAAGGGTTTGCTGTTGGTGTTATGGCGCATAACACGTTGGTTCTTTGACGTCTCTTGTATTTCCACAACGAGACTGTAGTTGGGGTTATCTCAGCCATGGTTGATAAGGAATTGGGGGGAAAGGAACTTTGGCTTTGATTCCCTGAAGTACATGAACTGCGACATACTGCCTGCCGCCGGCTGCTGCGAGGCACCACCACCGTGAAGCACCACCGCCCGGCAGCGGGCAGCCGGCAGCGGGCAGCCGGCAGCAGGCAGCGCGCGGTTCAGTCTACTTCAGTTTCATGCGGTGTACACTTCCTTGTTATTTGGATAACCGTTCTGCTGTTGGTGTTATGGCGCATAACACGTCGGACTCTCGTCTCTGGTATTTCCACAACGAGACTCGTAGTGGGGGTTATCTCAGCCATGGTTGTGAATTGGGGGAAAGGAACTTTGGCTTTGACTCCCTGAAGTACATGAACCACGACATGAAGGAGAAAGGGATTGTTCGCCGTGAATGTCTCCCGCTTGAGCCCTGCTTACCGCTGCCGAGGCGGTGGCTCCTTGGCAGCGAGGCTCCGGCGGGAGACAACCACGGTCAACAATCGCGGTCAACAATCCCTTTCTCCTCCATGTCGTGGTTCAGTCTACTTCAGATTGATGTGGACGTGGAAGAACCAGAGACGTCGGAGATCCCGACGCGGTGGTTTGAGATTCATAATATCGTCTGGAGGCTCACAAAGCTTTTGGCCGTGATAATATATATTATATGATATAGATATCTATGTATAATATGATATTATTTAGATATAGAGCTCCAGGACTCCCGTGCGTTCTAGAATAATTACAGATCACGGCTAAAGGCTGTGTGCGCCTCGACATTGCGATACTTCCACTGTAAACAGAGCGCATGGTACCGTGGCTGCAAGCTGCTCAGGGCCACACCCACACCCTCCTCCTTGACCCGCCTCTCTCCTCCTCATTTGCATTAAAGCTACAGAAACCGAAACGTGCATTTGGGGAAAGCTCAATGTGCGACTGGCTCGTAGTGGCTGTAATTCTGCACCACGGCTGAATTTCGGGAACGTCTTTAAATACTGTGTTTGGGACCTACCAATATCTATATTATAGCATCCATAAAGTAGCATGCCATGGGACCTTTAAGGGGAATACCTGTATTTTAAATAGGTATTAGTCTATCCTTTTATCAGGCAGCAAAAAGCTTGAAAGACTAATGTACGAAAAAAGACAGAGTTTACTGGAAGTCTTTGTTAGTCACACAGGGAAAATACGGATAATTGTAATCCATTATTTCTTCAACAGAACAGTGCTATAGAGGTAAAGAAAATAAACATTTCAAGGTTGGTACATAATCCACTAGGCAGCCTTCATCTTTTGATGCTCATGCTGGCCCTGAGTTGCAGTAGTCCTAAAAGGACGCTGTCCATGATACTGCACGATACCAGCAGCCAGTTTATTAATACCAAGTCACCCACACACACATCAGACGCATCACAAAGACATGTCTTGACAGCGGGCCCCAGCCAGGCGGCCGGGACAAGGTAGCACGCACAATAGCATCGGAGTGACACCAAGTCACCTGCACATCCTTAATGCCAGCCCGGGTATACCAACGGCCTGCTGGCTGTGCATTGACAGCTCAATTACCTCACCGCGCCAGAGAGAGACTTGCATTTTGACTCCCTTATCAGCTGTTCGCCCATGCAGGCGACTCACAGTGATCTATGAGGGAGAAACGCAAATAGAGCAATTATCTCTTTGAAAGCCACGGTCTTGCCTGACTCCTCCTCATGACACACACAGGCACAGACACCAGGGCCGCGCTATAATGGCGGCCAATTATCCTACAAGCGCATGACATCATAAAGGTCTCAGGTAACCAGAGGTGGTTGTATGGCTGTAGGCAGGACACTTAACACATCGTTGCTGCTGCTGCTAGGGCTTATTGGGCTGTTTATGTGCGTTGGTTTTGTTGGGTTCAGTTGGCTTCAATTGGAATCTAATTGAAGCCAACTAGTGAACGGTTCGACTTATCTATCTCTCCTTTTCTCTATCTCTCAAACACTTGGTAATAAACACATTTTTAGGAATCCTAATTGTTAATTATGATGGTAATCATTCTTCTAAACAAACCAAGTATTATGGATGACTTTTTCAACTTCAATCAATTTGGGGCTGATGGGTGACAAATATCGAAAACTATTTTTTTAATTCGTCCAGTATCGAGCCGCGACATTGGCTACAATGTAAATCTATGGGGTAACAGCTACCAGTCATGAAAAAAGGGCTTGTTGTTGCAACCTACAGTCTCAGATCGTTATTAGTGTCTGAAAACATTATGAAACGGATCCCTAGAGAGTAATAACACTTTTTTTCTTTACCTTTTGCTTGATTCATTTTGTTTGTTATTGGGTCATGCAAAGTCTCCCTCAAGGAAGGTCTCGCTATGATCTTGCGAGAGTTGAGTTGTGGCAGGAAGAGAACGGCAGAACATGAGTGGGTGTTGCTTGTGTTGGAATATAGAAAGCATTCTTGGTGTTATCTTAAAGATTTTTGGGGAAGGAAGGTTTCGATTTTAATGACAAAAGGGAAACGATTTCGTAGTTCAGAGTGAGACTTCTCCTAGGGGGATACTTGGTAAGACACAATAACAAACACACTAGATAAAGAAAAATATGTTCCCTGCAGGGATCCTTTCCATATTGTTGTCAGACACTTGTACTCATAATCTCAGTTGTTCAGCTCCCACAAAACTGGAACAAATTCAAAAATTGTCGTCCGCATTAGTCACTTGGACCCAAATTATGGGAAAACATCATTATCCAACAAAATTAACTTCTGAGAAAGAAGTTCAGAAAGAAGTGCAATGTGAACAGCATCCAAATATTCTGAATAAATTACTTGACTTGTTAAAGTTAAACATTTGGAAAACTTTCGACGGGTCTTCATTTTTCTCCATTCTGATATCTGTCTACTGCATATCAAGGGAGGTTAGCAGTCAGCGTGTGTTCAGTTGTGAAGGTACATTGGGTTCTTTGCTCTTCTGTAAACAAAGTGTTTCTGGCTTCTTTGTAAACCGTTGTTTGGGTGGAGAAATTAAATGCTGCATTTTTTTTCCCTCAAGCTTTGTGCGCAAGTGATAAGAAATCACACAGAAAGTCAAAGCGTAATGCTTTCAGAGCTTGCACGAGGGCTTGTAATTTATGGCAAAAAGGTTTGAAATTTAATTGTCTGTCCTGGAAGAATAGTTTCACATTTTCAGTGGGGATTCAGAACAATTCGTCCTGAACTCATCAAATATTTTAACTAAATAAAAGATTTGCAAAATAAATAAACATATATATTTTTTTATTTCTTCTATTTATTTGATTTAGTTGTACTATTGATAAAAACCTAACAAGTTTGCACTGCAGAAATGCCTTTATTGTGAAAAATATTATTCATATTATTTTATTTATTTTATTTTGTTTGTTAAATAAGTATTTATTTTATGCTAGTAGTATGTTTGTATGTTTGAGTTGAGAAATAAACATTTTAAAATCATCAGTAATCTGTGTGCTTTTTCCTTGATAACCAAGCAACTAGACTCATTTGTTTATTATATCGCAATCGCAAATCGCAATATAGTCCACAATGATCGCAATAGGACTTTTTCACCAAATCGTGCAGCACTACATTCAAAAGCGCTTTTAATCAACAAATGGGTGTCTAAAAAACACAACTCTCGCTCACATAAACGGAATTCCTTAAGGCTTGGTAGAAATCCACGTTTTGATATGTAAGAATTAGAAGAATTGGGATTGCAATTGGCCTGATGCATTGAAACAGTTCTCAAATTTAACACAGAATATTGATCTGTTTGTTCAAATTCGCTAACTATAGGCTCCACTCCTGTCATGGGTGGAATAACATTGCATAGTCAAGTGTTTCGTGGATTCTGTTTTGCCGAGTTCATTAAGAAATTGAATGAAATTTGAATGGCATGATCTCACATCCCGCAATGACTGAGCGTGTGATGTTAAACCGGGTGAAGTGAAACAATGTAGGTCAGTTATCATTTTAATCGGATAAGAAGGAAATGGTTTAAAGGTCAATCCTAATATGTCAATGAGCATGTATCTTTCCTCATTCTACTGTAATCCCCAGGGATTATATGCTAGAACAGGAAGACAGATCAGGCGCGGCTGACAAACCATTCTCTACTTAAAATAGCCTTCAAGCCGCCAAGCTAGTATCTGTGTCTCATCTGAATTTCATAAAGATTAAGATTTGTTGTATTTAAACTGAAGAGATGGACATTTCACTGAATATAAGCATGACAATGGCATCAGATGACCATGATTAAGGGTTCAATTCCCATTGGGGCTAACGGGAACTCTGTATTTTAAGACACTTTTGATAAAAGCATCCTCAAAATGGCAGATCTGTTCTTTTTTTAAATATATCAAATAGTTGGCAAAGATGACAGTTAACTGTAAAACACTTGGGAGTACAGTTTTTATATTTTTTATTCAAATAAACACACAGATGTCTTAAGAAATGCACATAGGATAACACAAGGGTCGTATTTGACAATACATTTCTTAAATGTTTTATAATTTTTTTAAATGTCCATTTCTCATCACGTACCATCTGTCTGAATCTCCCCTTGGGATTTGCAATAAATTGATGCCAAAAGTAGGTGAAATTACCCATAAATAGCCCAGTGGCTGAGCCGCTGCTTGGGCAAATCAGCCCAATGAGCTGGAAACAAGACCTTCCCTCCCTGTCCTCCCCTCCTCTCCTCTAATTGTTCAAATAGAACAAGGGCCAAGGTTGGCTCACTCAACATATAACAGTAAAAAATGGTTAATCTTCTGAATGCACTTGAGGAAAATGGTAACGTTAGTTTGCCCTTGGTCATGTATACCTTTAGTATACCACATGTAGAACAATGTTTTTTTTCCCGTAAAACTATTTGAATTGAATAAATTTGACAATATTAAATTTTCTAGATAGGATAGATTAAGTGCACTTCCAAGCTACCATTTGCTTTGTATCACTTTTTTTTTCCTTTATGATAAACTACAAGCCCTTTTACAAACATGTTTACAAGTTAACAACCTTAAGATTTCTAGAAAAATTATCAAGCAATTATTGTTCCGGGGGAAAAAAACAACACAACAATGAAAGCCCCCTGCAGAAAGTAAAGTACTTGGAAGCCGCTCAGCGATGACTTCCTTCCTCAGCAGAGCTCAGGTGGCAGAGTACAAAATGATATCCGGGGGTCAGTGATGTGAGCCAAACAGAAATTAGATGAAAGCTAATGGGCCAAATTAACCCTTTTGAACTGTGTTTTTGAATGCTCTACTGTGGTTGTGGTATGGCTTGAGGATAATGACACATCCTCTATATTTCAAGAAATGAAAGCACCCAAAATGAATAATGGCACTCGTATTGAGAACATCTGAGGCTAATGCAGTCAATTAGGACGCAGTGATTGTACATTGTGTGTTAATTACTGAGGCGTATTGGCACTGCCTAGCTCTCTTCCATCATCAGGCCACAGTGGGATAGCTAGTGTCAGATTTACAGTGTAGTGCCCAATCTGCTAAAAGGACATTTTACTCTAGAGCTTTGTTTAAGTTAATGATGTCCTGCGTTACCTCCAAAAATATGCCCTGAAGTGTGCGCAAAATCGAGAGTTTTCATCCTCATCTCATCACCGTTTAGCCAATGAGCTCCTTTTGTTGTCTATTGATTTAATAGTAAGTGAGGTGTGGTCCTGTAGATTAGTTATACTTGCATATACAATGAAGGGAAGAACGCAGCGAAACAATCAATCACATATCAAACAGCTCTGACTGCTATGCCAGCATGTCCATATAAAACAATTGAAACATTGAACTTGTAAGGAACATGCGTAGTATATTCTAGTTTGATACACAGCAATCACAACTTAAAGAGGGTAAAGAAAACCGATAGTGGTTGGTTTACAATAGTGATCCATTCAGTTGTTTTGTCCTGATGCTGATTGAAACCCTATAGTGATTGGAACCCCTAGCTATTGGAACCCAGTGGAAATCAGGAACCAATAGCCGTTTGTCCCATAAGTGATTGAAATCCAATAGCCATTAGAACCTAACAGTGATTGGACCCAAAAGATGATTGGAATTCAATAGTGATGGGTTTCCAATTTCCGAACTTAAACTTAAACTTCATCCACATCTTAAAAATATGAATTGACATATGCATGTGTATAGATCCACCTATATATATATATATATATATATATATATATATATATATATATATATATATATCTGTGTAAAATGTCAAATCAATTATAAATGATTTGATGGTAATGTGCTGACAAATTCATGGATAATAAATCTAATCTTTGAACCACTGAAAATTTTGATGAAGCACAAATTGTGAGTGGTTCAGTCGGCACAATGACATTATAATAGCTGGTGCCCTCTAAGAGGCCATATCATCTAATTAGTCGCAGTGGTGAGTGTGATGATGAATCGCTGCTGATCAGACAGAAACTCCACTCTACAACTTGATCATTCTGTAATTCAATAAATATTAGCATTTGAAACTCAGCCCCTAAGCACTCTGCGGAGAGAGCGACTTGGCTGACAGCAGCGGCCATTCTGTGTATCTCGTGTGAGGACATACAAGGGGGTCGGGGGGCTGTTGAGCTCATTTAGTTTGGCATTAGAGTTATAGCAGAACTCTGTGGCTGGGAGGTAAATTAGATAGTGGATTTAGTGTTGGTTCCCTCCTGGTTTAGCACCCTGTAGAAGAACGGTGCCTGCGGAAGCGCTCTTATCTGCCATTCCTCAACTAGCCCTGCCTGCGTGAACATCCACGGCATGTGTGTCATGGTTGTTAATCCATCCAGCCTAGTCTATTTGAGTGTATTCACATATTGTTATTCCATTTTCAGCAAACCGTCCTACACAAGCTAGGATACTGGCTTGGAATTAAGTTTACAATATTAACTTCAAAATTTAACCTCAATTTTTCCTTTCGTGCACTAAAAGTTTCATACTGAGCCATAACGTTATTATATCAGAGGAAACCCAGTGCTTTTATGTGTTGATATCTTGCTGATGAGGTATAACCATGAGGCAAGTTGTGCTGTATTAACAGTACAGCCACATGTGGTACAGTACAACCAGCTCAGTTAATTAAATGCCTAAAAAAGAAATAGATAAGCAGATTCTGAATTAGAAGCGTAATTGAAAAGGAAAACCCCTGTTGATTAATACTTAAATGTTCATACATGTGATATCTTTCTTCTGCAGCTTCAGCACTTTAATGACTCTTTTTCTCTCACTGAAGGCCACTCTGGTGCGGTTTGGGAACAGCCAAAGCCACGCAGTGAATTCATTACATCAAATGAGGAGCTGCAACCTAGCTTGCGCTAAGTCACATGTGGCTACTTCCTCGCCCTCCTCACTGCAGATTGAATAGTGCTGTATCGCAGGAAACGTAAAGAAGAGGTTTTTTTGCACGTCAACAGCAGTACAACCATATGAAAGATAATTTAAGATTTGTAAGGTTCATTTTACACGGTAATAAATCTGAATTATGATATGGCATTCAGAATATATGCATGCCTTTGTTCACACAATTCGAGGAAATTAGTGATTTAAATTGTACCAAAGAAAAACGGTCCCACAAAAATACAGCATTCATTCTGATGTCACATAAAGGGGTCTGGATAGCAATCGGTACTTGTTAGTGCTGAACGTCATGATTGAGCACAATTACACACAGCTTCAGATGGAGCACTGCTTTCATTCCCTGAAAGTCTGCTTTCATTCCCATGAAGACAACTTTGATTCCCTTTCTATTCTTTTTGCATGTAGGCCTACGTATATTCAGTCAACTCCTTTTGCAATAATTGTCTTATTTTTTTTAACCAGTTGAGTTGAATGAAAGTTTGTGTTCACAACATTCCCATTGCTCCTCCAGGGTTCTTTTTTTCTTCGCACACGCACACGTGCCACGTGCACACGTCTGGTTCTCCACGGCGGCGGTGGTGGTGGAGGAGATGATGGTTGCGGTGGGAGAATGGGTGGGACAGGGCCTGACAGGAAGCACTCGCCTTGTAATTTAGCACTCCGGCTTCAAAGAGCGGCAGACGTCAGAGCATACCCCTAGACATGGAGAGACGTAACAAGTGGTGTGAGTCTGCCGACGCATCCTCCTTGTTAAGGCCGTTGCTCTCCCCTCGCTACTACCCTTTCATCTACTTTGCGCTAATGTCGAGCCCAGGGAGAAATGAATGCAGCCCTCTTATCTCAAAGTTGACGATAAAAAATACAAGCTCGGATTCTTTTCTGTTTTTTCTTTAAGCGTAAAGTCAACAGCCCGTCACTCATCGAGAAGCAAATGATACCTCTCCACCTCAACATGCGTTTCATATTATTGAATCATTTTATGAAGTTTTTGCCGGTTTTAATAAAGAGTAATGAATGCCTTTTCGTTCATATTTACAAGGAAAGGCTGTCCTTTCAATAAACCAGATCTGGTTAAACAGCTTTGATTTTGCCGTTGTCTGATGTTACCCCAATAAGTGTTATATTTGTAACACCTAAATACAAAACAAATATATAATATGAAAGTGTTTAAAAAAAATAATTGTGAGGAACAATATTCATACCTTTTTTTTCATTGTATGAACAGGGTGCAATGGCATGTTGCATAGAAAAGATCTTAAAGCCATTATATTAAATAAAAAAAAATTCTGACAAGGAAGTGTTGAAAATCCTTGACAATGTATACAACAGAACTTATTCAAATTCTTCAATTCATACACAAAGAAAAATGCTTTGAACTGCTAATCCCACAAAAACAGTTGAGCATGATTATATGCTGCCACATAAACGCAAGTTGATAATCAGGAATTGGCACTTCAACAGATGCACAACAGTACGCATTAATCGCAATGTGTCAAACGATAGCACAACGACTTGTTTAATGGACCGGTTCAATTGGAAGATTAAAGGGTTACTTGTCTAGCGCCATTGATTCAGTTTGGTGGGGGGGGGGGGGGGGCGGGGCAGGATGGTGCCACCCAAAGAACATTTAGCTTGCATGCTCAAGCCAGGCAGAATATCCAGTGTGCCTAAAATATACAAATATTATTAGAACTTATAACCAGGAGACGTGCTTGTAACCAGGAGACGCATATAGCAGGTGGCAGCGTCATGTACAGCTGAATTAGAAAACATACAACTAGCGCATATAAAACGCATGCACATGTCTAGGCATCGCAAAGATGTAGCTTGTTGTCAATGTTGGCCTTTGTCGATGGGTTTCAGTGCACAAACACACACTTATAAAAGGTGAAACACAAGACTTCCTGTCTGTGCATAGGCGCTCCTTGCTCCATTTATTCTCTGCTGGTGCAATAGTTAGTGTCTGGGTAGTAATTTCCTTACGATTTGGGACTCAGTTGATGCTCTTAGTGTGAGCAGAAACAATTGGTCCACTTTTAATGACGTTTCTTGGTAGATCTGCTAGTGTGGGTCATCAAACCAGTGTGCATTACACCACAGCAGTGGGAGAATGGATGACATCTTTTCACAGTGATTTGGAGTTGTGTTTGAACATAAGGTCACGTAAGGCCACTTTGCTGTCTTCTTTGAAGTATATTCCAGCTATTCATATGCCCAGCCACGTAACAATGAATCTCGAGGGCACAGTGCCAAATAGATTGTATATTATGAATTTTTTAAGCAAGGTGAGCCTTTTCCCATTGTCGTGACGGAAAAAATTGAGTAGAACACAAGGTGAGATTTTATTATAAATGTGTGGTGGAGGGGCCTTCAAACAACTCTTGAAGGGGTGAACATAAGTATAAAGGCCACCATTACATGTTTACATTCCCCCTTTTTTGTTTTTGTTTGATTCCCCTTCATAAGGTGAAGATGTATTGACAGGTAGAGGTACTTTCTCAAGGACGCCTTCGTCAAGCTCTTTCATGTGGCAGTAGCAGCAGCAGCAGCAATGAGTCACATTAGATGATCCTGACCACAGGGAAGGAAAAGGTGCAATGGTAGTAGACTTCATGAAATGTTTTTCTTCAAGGGGAGAAAATGTGTTAAAATGAACTGAAAACTGAGACCGTTTGCTTAAGTTGCTTACAGCGGGTGCCCAGGTCAAGAGACCATTTAGATGCACATTTTTGCTATTCGTCTTTATCATGTTACCATCCTAAATAGGTCTTTCTTAGCCTCATTCCGAATATGGGATTTCCATTAGCATGAGCATGAGGGCTCAATCAACCCCTGACTGTCTCAGACGGAGAGGTTTCAGTGAGATCGATGAAAATATTTCCATTGCCAATGCGCCAAGATAATTTCCATAACCTAATATACAGCCATTGCGCAGCATCCCGGTTACCAATACAAGAATATAAAGCGGGAGATCAATGATCCAGCAAGAAGATTGGGGATGGGGGGAGGGAAACCTGCTGACCGACTCGTACAAACATCCGCCCAGTTCCTGTCTCTGTTACTGCTTCCTGCCAGCTTTGATCTGGCTAGTGTACATTTAAAGCTCTACCCACTAAGGCTGCCACCCACACTTCTGTGCTTTCATCATCAACCCCCCCCCCCCCCCCCCCAAAAAACACACACACACACACTCACAGAAAGTGGATCCCTTCCTACATATGGTTTTCTGGGTAACCTCATTTTGGTTTCTGGGAAGAATGTTGTCTGGCTGACGGCAGTCTCCTCCATAGACGCAGACCTGCTTTATAGCTACTGTGGATAGAGGAACATTTACCTCTAATGGGCCACATCATTACATTTCAGCTTCCCCTTTTTCTGTTAATCTATTCCCTTTCCTATTCAAAAGCAAGCCACCTCGGTTGGGCAGCATGACATCGAGAATCGTTTGAGAATTTTCTGTAATGTTGCATTATTGTGTGTGTGTGTGTGTGTGTGTGTGTGTGTGTGTGTGTGTGTGTGTGTGTGTGTGTGTGTGTGTGTGTGTGTGTGTGTGTGTGTGTGTGTGTGTGTGTGTGTGTGTGTGTGTGTGTCATGGTGATGAATGATTCTAATTGCTGAAGTTATTGCTATATTACTGCATTGCTATCCTTGAACCAATGATGCAATGTTTATGGCCACAGGCGCTGTGCTTCAAACTGAGCATTAATACCTCTCTATCGTTGTTTACGTCGCGTATCTCTCTCTAGCTGTGTTCTCTCTCATTCCTTGCTCTCTCTCTCTCTGTTTCTGCGCACCGTCCCTCTCACAGTCAAGGATTTGCGGTAAGCTTAAGAATCTTGAAATCTTTGTCTTCTCCAAGGTGACTCTGAGCGGCTCCACCGGGACGGGTGATGGTCAGGACAGGAGGACGGTCGATGGTCAGGACAGGAGGACGGGTGATGGTCAGGACAGGAGGACGGGTGATGGTCAGGACAGGAGGACGGGTGATGGTCAGGACAGGAGGACGGGTGATGGTGAGGCATGGAGGACGGGTGAGGGTGAGGACGGGTGAGGGTGAGGACGGGTGAGGCATGGAGGACGGGTGAGGGTGAGGACGGGTGAGGGTGAGGCATGGAGGACGGGTGAGGGTGGGGACGGGTGAGGGTGAGGCATGGAGGACGGGTGAGGCATGGAGGACGGGTGAGGGTGAGGCATGGAGGACGGGTGAGGGTGAGGCATGGAGGACGGGTGAGGGTGAGTCGTGGAGGACGGGTGAGGGTGAGGCATGGAGGACGGGTGAGGGTGAGTCGTGGAGGACGGGTGAGGGTGAGGCATGGAGGACGGGTGAGGGTGAGGCATGGAGGACGGGTGGCCTTTCACTTCATTTTAAACATTCAACATTGGCTCCCTATCGTCTCTCCCAGGGCACATCTTATTTATATGGATATATTTATGGATATCTTGCTTACTTTTCGGCAATGCTGACTTCTACTATGCACTTGACTTTTAGCACAAACAAAATAAAACATTTCAAATGAAAAAGTGTAACATGTGTTCCTTTTCCTCCAGCTGCATTGCACTGTAGTCACGAGTTATTTTGCATCTACATCTGCAAAATAAAAAAAATAAAAAACCTTTCAGGCTACAGCTGTGATATCAAACCATTTGTTTTTTTCACTAACATTAAGAAATATAAATTAAACTTTCGAATACACCTACACTGGGCCCGATAATATATATTTTGTATTCAGTCCCTAGCACCAACCGAGTTTGTTACAAGCCTCTCTGAAGCCTCCATCAAGTGCTGTGCAGTAGTCCTCTTACAAGTAGAGCAAGAAGACGCGTGATAGTGCTCCCTTCCTGGCCTTTCAAGGAAGTGTCAATCAAGTGAAGCCAGGGGGGTTATGGGCAAAGCCCCCTCCAAAGCTGATATCTTTGTTCACAGGTGGAGGGTGACAGGACGTCAGCAGAATGAGGTCTGTGCATGCTCGGAGTGATCAGACTAAGGCCCAATCCCATTTCTACCCCTTACCCCTTCCCCTTACCCCTCCCCCTTGTTTTGAAGGGGTAAGGGGAAGGGGTAAGAGGTAGAAATGGGATTGGGCCCAAGGCGGAGGACCCTTGCCATCAGGGAGGAACATTGAGTAAGTTGCAGGCTCCCCATGGAGGAGGCCGGAATTTCATCGGGTCTGCTGTGGTGCATGTCTGATATGAATATCAAGGCATTGGTATGTTCATCTGCTTCATATTGATTTGTGTACAGCGGGGGCCCATACACAATTTAGAAGGAAATATAGTTAAATATGCGATGTACGATGATATAATGTAATCATCCCCCCCCCCCCCACAGCCCTAGATTTTGACGGCCGCAGTTAAGAAGGATAAAATCAAATCGTACATTTTTAAGATAATAAAGGTTAAATTCTCTGACCTGTAGGGAGCTGATGATCACCTGAGGTGGTTTTATCTGCTCTCCGAGAAAGCATTTAATGTCTTGACAGGTATATTTAATTTATTTAAGTTATTCTGCCCCTACTGCCATACATCTTCACTATATCTGTGTATATGCATGGCTATCTGAGGTCAAAAATGAATTAAATTCTTATCACCAATTAAATGGGATCATAATTCCCCTACCAACAGAGAAGATGCCAGAAGCATAATAGTAATTTCCAGCAAATGTAGACAAATCCTAAAATACTTGTATTTATTATAAATGGATCTTAAACGGCAGTCAACGCAGGCTCATCATTATACAGCGGAGTTGAGGAAATATGACAAGTGCACCATGACAGATTAATACAAAAAAAAAACATGGAGGATACTTTCAGCTACTTAGAGTTCACTAACCCTCCTCGAAATATCTGCTATGCTTGGTTTACTGACCTACACACTTGGTAAAGGGATGTCAAACAACTGAGATGAGGTGCTCTTTTAACTGGGGAAATTGAGAGAAATAGAGGGGGATATTGACTCTTTACTCACTGAGATACATTACCAAGCAGGTAGGGGGATGAGGTAATGGCTCAAAGATGCCTACACACGGTGGCTGCAGACATAGGGAATCTTGTACTCTAAGCATTTCGGATAGGGGTCCACCCCGCTAGCAAATATATTTAGCAAACTGGCCTACTAAGCTACTCAGTTGAATAACTCACTCGCTCTCAAATCGAGCATGTGCACATGCATACACATGCATCAGACATGGCACTGCGCCATGTCTGTTGTAGAACATCTGGGTGAGTCATTGGCCACAGCGATGATGGCTGAATAGGGATTCAGACAGGCAGAAAGGGCATGCCTTCCCTGGACCATTTAGCAATACAAAAGGGAGTACACACACAGGCACAAACTTGCAAACAAATTTGGCCTTTGTCAATGCACGGGTATGCAGTAAAGACTGCAAATAATGTCAGTAAACAACAGAGGTAAATAGTACTATTTACGGTTTTGCTTGCAGCAGACTTTTTTTTTTTCACTGAAGCTGCTCCTCCGAGCTACAAGACCTCCAGCATTTCACTGTAGAAACCAAGATCTGGATCTGCTTCTTTGCAGACAGCTGCACTTCTTTTGGATCGCTGTCAAAGTCAGTGCATTTATAATTCAATTTGACGAAAATGGGAATTGCTTCCTTGAAGGTCCACATGGTCTACTTCCATGGAGAATGTATGTGTCATCTAGATTCTAGAAGACTGTGGACTTAAGTGATCCAGTCCCGATGTGAACCTAGAATCTAAATCAATACCCTAATTGACTCTTAATGCCGCATCATTAGGACTTAATTAGTAGTTAACGATAACCTTGGATCTTATTGGAATAAATCTTCTTGGGAGTAAGTCGGTTGTTTTAAGTACTACATTTATTTTCCCCTTTTTACATTTTTTTCTGTTTGTGCTTATTGGAGGGTTGCAACAGCACTTCAAAAAGTCATGAACAGAGAACAGTAAACAATACAGAAGGCATCGCACCCTTTCATTCAGAAGAGCCGACATGCATTTCAAAGGACAACCAGGCTGAAACACCAACCGTGTCAAAATGTTTTGAATGGCAATATACAATGCAATCCAGGCCTTATAATATAGTGCTGTGTGGTGTAATTTTGACTTGCCATGCGTATATACTGCTCTGCAATGGTTGTATTTATAGCACTCTTTTAAGCATTCATTGTTAAAAAGGTGCTGCATAGATATATGTTCATACTTACTTACTGTACTGTGTGTGTACTGTACATGTATTTTATAGTAGCTTTAACAACCTTTTTCTACTCTACTGTAGTCGTTTTACTTGTCATGGCATAACTTGATTTCTGGGAAATTATACCAAAATGTCATGTCACGAGAGGACAAGCAAAGCCACTGGCAACATGCCATCAGCCTAAAACATACAGAATGCAACACCCAGGCTATGTGTCTCACTAAAGAGAGGGCTGTCCCAATTCATTTTGGTATCGTACGAAAATAACACTCGCAAATGATGGCAAGCACGATACTAACCATTTCAGAAAATAAAGCCTGGAAGAGATTAATACTTTTTATAATGAAGGGAAAGTCTCTTTGCCTGTGTAATCCATTTGATTAAACTTTAAAGTAAAATAGTCACGTCTGTTTACCCATGAAATAATACCTCTGAATGAGTAATGAGTTAATTTTCACTGGGATCTGTTTGATTTATCCGCTGTTCTGTCCACTGACTTCTGAGCAAGAACAATAGCATCCTGCGCTACAGGCCAATTTAAAAAGGAGGTATTTCAGGGAGTATCTGAGTTCACCTTTAGTTCATCACTAAACCACAGTTGTGTTTCCACACCTTCCAGAAACAGCCTTTTACAGAGAGGAGATGAGCTTTGATGTCTGGCTTCCTGCAATCGGCTATTACGAAGGACTACAGCACCCCTGAAACGTGTTTGTTATGATTTGATCGGACTGCTGATCAGAATAAAGCATGCCTGGCGGATAGGATGGCGAAATGGACTGCTAGTATTTAACCGAATGGGTTTCACCTGAGCATTGGGATCAATGGACATAAGCAGCATAGACGGCTTCCTTCGTTCCAAACTGGAAACTCACTTAGATCAGTCTCTTAAAGGGGTTGTTTAGGTTCTTTATTGAGTGACGGTGTGAATGCTGCACCATCTTGCCAGCGGAAAAATACTTGGATTACTCTACAAAATGATAAAACGAGTCACGGAGGACGGGATTTGCATGTAGATGTCATATAAAGATAATTCCGACTTTTTAACGAACATCCTGTAAAATTGTAAATGTACTCTACGACTACTAACTTCACGTGTGGGGAAATAATGCAAAAATGTACAGAAAAACAATGACCTCACACCCCAGCTTGGGGGAAACCAACCCTTATGAAGCTCTGTAAACTCTGCCCTCTACCTGCTTTTATACAGAAGTGAAACCTCAGTATTTAAAACCCTTCAGCTTCCACAGTGCTTTCCATGTCAACAAGAGTGTGTAACATAATGATGCTCTAAGAGGATGAAAAAAAACCTTGTTAGAATACAATTATGAGGAAACTTCACCCGTTTGTAATTTGGTAGATAGAAGTGGTAATGATAGGAAGTAGTAAAAGTAAGGAGGGAGGGATGTTACCGGCAATGCTTTTCTATCATCATTGTTACAAAATTCGGAACAGAGTGGCAATGAACTGCAATCATCATTATGTGCAGTTTCCACGTTTACGTCAAGGACAGCATGATGAACTTAGGGAAGAAGTACGAACTTCTTGAAAAAAAACATGATTGACTGAAACAAAATTTTTGTTTTCATTTTATAAGACCATCTTGCTGTAATGTTTTTTATTGTCTTTGCTGGAAAATTGCAATGGGCCTTGAGGTGCAAAACAATCAACTGACAAAACGCAGAGGTAAGGAAACATGTTTTTCTGACCTTAATTTAGGTTTCCGTTTGTGTACCAAAACACATCAACATTGCCAATAAGCCCACTTGCAGAAGCACACACATTTAAAGAGAGGCTTGGCTTTGGCCAGCCATGTAAGTACCTTGTTCTTCTCTCTGAGGGCTGAATCAGTTTATATAACAGCCTTGCAGGTGGATAAACAAACATTGCCGATTTTTTCTTATCCAGCTGTCCTTGTTCCGTGAGCCAAGGGAAACTGTACCTCAAATCAAGGCTTAGCCCAAAACTCAAAATTTTACTTTTTTACTATATTTGACAAAATTATATAGCTCTGTCAATCATATAAGCTAGCATTGTGTGTTCTTAAAAGGTGGTTTTACTCAAGAATTAAAGCTGCAAAATGTCATCATTCTGAATATTTGTAGCAGGCTATCTAACCCAGAGACAATCAATGATTCACTTTTAAATGTCAGTGTGTGTACAATTATATTGGAAATGTGTCCTTATTACCACAATTAGCATTTCAATCTATTAGCTGGTCACTGTTAACATTGGTTGATCAATCCATCTCAGAGTTATCCTTCTTATTACAATTTAAGAGAACTGTACTGATGCACCCTCCCTGCCCAGCAGTATAAAGGGCTTGGATGGCTTAGTGCTGGATGTGTTTTCCATAATTAAACCCTCTTAAAATAATTCAAGGTCTGTTGCCTTCAGCCTGGGAACAGAGATCAGTTGGAATTAAGTGTGAGCATGGTAAATGATTTAAATCGCATAAATAAGAATTTTATCTTGAAAGAAATTGTGCATTACTGATGCACAAAAAAAAAGTGTATAGTGTTGTTTTCTTCAATATCCAGCTAAATGTCCAGATTCTCCAACTTAAATCACCACTACACTTTCACCAATAGAGACAAGAATCAGGGGAATACATCTTCCATGTACCTCATGACCTTTAAATAAACCAATAGGCCACCTGTCCAAAGTCACTTCTAACCAACACATTCGCTGTCATGTCTTGTAACACTCCTGTGGTACGAGACATGACGTGTACCGCTCTCCATCTCCGTCTCCCACCCGTCCTCTTTTATTGCCGTCATGTTTTTTTATGTTTGGCCAAAGAGACGGAGAGATGGACCAAAGTGTGTATCTAAATACGCATGTTATAGAGCTGTTTCACCAGACTGCTGCTCTGCCCCAAATAGCTTTCTCTGTTAGACTCACGAGTGCAATCTAGAAATTCAATCTCATCTTTCTCCTTTCTCATTTTATTTCCCTATAAGAAATGTACTTGTACTTCTCAGATCAAAAGCAAATAAATGTGTCTCGCGAGCAGACTTTGAGTGTCCCCTACTTGATTTGTGCCGTGATCAGGATGCTTGTGAAAAAAATCTCTAAACTTCCCCACACTTGTTTTAATAATTAGAGGAAAGACCTGGGCTGGGCGAAGCTCAGCCGTTGAAAATAAAATAAAAAGTGTATTTAATTCCCAGGCATGGAATAGTTTGAGTGCTTTCTAACTAGAAGGGCATAATACACTGTTCTCCTATAGGATGGTATAAAAAGCCAATGTGTAATATAAAAATAATACACTACTGTTTATGATGTGAGTTCAGTTGATTAATTTCTGTTCCAGCGTCCACACACAATCTCTTCACGTTTGCAATGGCTCACACAGCAAGCGCACTGCACTACTTTTCTGTTTACCACGGATACAATTTGGAAGGGCTTTAAACTGTTAGAGATGCTTTACAAGGTAATTCCCTTGTTTTTAATGAGCCATGGTATTACTGAAGCCCCTGTATGTGTGATTACGCAATCACCGACACACAAACGCACACAAATACACACACTCACACCACCCCTCTTAGCCCTGGAGTCCATTCACATCAGAGGAACATACCAATTAACTTGAGGTTAATTGCTTGGGAAGACCACAACTAATATAGGCTCTGTGGGTTTTTTAAACACCTTACTTTTTGTTTGCCTTTGCTTGTCAAAATCTGATTGGCTGTTCATGAAATAAAGGTTTGGGACAAATAATTACAGCAATTAATTTAAAATCACTGTTGTGTTCAGTGTGTGGCAGCTGTCTATTAATTACGGCGGCGTCAATAAAATGCTGATGACTCGTTGTTGCCCGGCAACAGCTGTGCACTAAAGCTTGCAGCTGATGATTTTGACGCTAACTTAATGATAACGCTGATGTCCCACCCACCAGTAAGACCACCTAAAACACATCAAGGAATACATTTAAGTGCTGAAATATTTTTACTACTAATGACTCGGGTGGCAAACCAGTCTATAAAAGGGGACATTAAATATAACATACAATAGATGAGTCAAGCGCTAAAGGGTAAAACGGTAGAGCTCATGACACACAATAGTGTTTTGTGGTTTTCATACACACAAACATTTTATCACATTGGGCCTGAAAAAGTTACAGGGGAGAAGCCATGGGTGGGTTTCCGCATAATGCACCTAGTGCACCCCTACTATCAGCCCTGAGGTGCCACCACTATAAACGTCCAGCACAGGACAGTTATCAGCCACCACTGCCCAGGTCCCCCTCCACGCTCTGTTGGTGCAGCACAGAGGGCATTATGGTGCATTCTGGGTGGGAGGCCCTGAAAGATGTGGTCGCCGGGGTGCGGAGGAATCTTTGAGGGGCTCTCTTCCTGCTAGCATCCTGGCTGTGGAAGTATGGGAACCATGGAGGGTGGCTGGCTTTCAGCCCATCATTCTCCCTGCTGGTCCAGCCAGGCTCACTGCAGCCTCCCCCTGCTGCGTCTGATGACTAACCCAGAGAGTGGAAGTATTATGGTAGCTGGTGGGTGGATCCACTCACCCGTGACCTCTGCACTCCATCTAGACTGCACTCCTTCTTGCATGCGTTGCTAGTCCGTAGATGAGCCTTGCCGTTAGAATTTCACTTTACAGACTCATGGGGAAGGGGCGGACTATCGGTGCCACAGAATCACAAAGGAAGGGGCAGCAGATCACAACATATTGCACTACTTTTGCAAAGTAGTGCACATAGAATATGTACAAAATTATTGAACGTGTGCCAAAATGATTTATGGGCCCCCCAAGAGCCCCTGGTGGATACGCCCCCTGTCGAAGGGCCGTTTTATACTACACATCCTACAGTAAAACACTGGCTATGACATCCCTATGCACTGCCCTACAGTGAGGTTTCTTAGCTTGCGCTGCATCCAGAGCTCCAGATGTCATCCATATATTAAAGCGTGTTGTGCTCTTTGCATTTGGCAACGTACACATGATGTATGCCTTCATTTATTTGTGTGTGATATGTCACGTCAGCGTAGAACATAATGTCAGGGCGTCGGTCAATACTATTAGAGTAATGGGTTAAGGCCAATGAGATGGCTACAATCCATTTTATTTCTGGGTATCTTTAACAAACAACCCCTCACACAGAGTCCATGTCAATCATTTGATCTCATAAAGCAGTTATTTTTGTTGTAGTTTCACCTAAGGTGCAGGACATAGTCGGAAGAGATCCAAAACGCTTTTTCCCACTCACACTATTTAGACTGTTGTCTGCCTTTATTTGACTTGGTTGGATTTTGGCTCAATTCCTTGGGTTCTTTCATGACAGCCCTTCTTAGCCTATGTGTGCTGCTCTGCTTTTGACTTGGACTGTATAATAAATCATTCAGACCAGCGCAAGGATCCGGGAGGCTATTCACACGTTCTCTGTGACCTAGAAACAGCAACGGCTTTCACCACCAGCATCTCTCTCCCTCTCCCTCTCCCTCTCCCTCTCCCTCTCCCTCTCCCTCTCCCTCTCCCTCTCTCTCTCTCTCTCTGAATATCTCTGACTCTCTCTCTCTCTCCAACTCTGTCTCTCTTTCTTTCTGAACATCTCTGTTTCTGAGTATCTTTGACTCTCCCTCTCTCTGCAGACCCCACAGATTCTTCAAGATGGGTGAGCCCATTTTAAGTGATCCCTCATTGTTGTTGTGGCCTCTTTAAAGTCACTGGGAAAAACTGCAAATACTATGCAAGAGCATAAGCACAATACCAATGCATGTTGTTGGCCTTCATAGGCCACTGGTGACAGGGTCAACTGAAAAGATCAAACCACCCTTCAACTTTGAGACACGTCAGGGGTTGTTTTCATTTTTTTCTTTCTTCTTCTTTCTTCCCCAAAACGCCCTGAACCATAATTTAGAACGCCTCTTAAGTGAGTGAACAATTTAAAGTATTCACACAGTTGAGTAGCTCACCCGAGTTCCCAACAACCTGGAACTTTCTCCCTTGCTGGTTACACTCTCCACTAACTCCTGAAGGGGGGTTTAAAACCCAAGCCATTGACAAATAGCTTATTTTCCAGCTTGCCATGCACTCTGATAGCTTAAGGTTGTTAGATGGGTGGGAATTCATCAGTCGAGTTGAACAAGAGTGCAAATTGAATTCAGCTCATGAGTAATAGATTGGACTGCCGCATCAACAATTAACATTCCTCACCCAAGGCATACAGTATAGTGTGTGAATCCAGCACGTGAAACCTTTGGGAAATACCACATGCATAAGAAAGTCCTAAAATCCCACATTTTGGCTAACGTCTTTACCTCGTCATTATATCTGTCAATGTCGCTGTAGGTAAACCATAAGGAAACCATCTCTCAGGCTGTTCTTCATTTCATTGGTCATGCCCACCAAACATTCTGACATCAAGCCAGTATCTTTCAACGTAAAATCGTTTGAAGGCACAAAATGTTCATGTGCTATAACAGAAAAGTAGGCCTACTGCTTCTTGTATAAATTACCATTAAAAACTATCCTACACCTTTAGTGTAGTAATTATATTAAAACCATACCCTGCACAAGACGGTCATAGATGTTGACTGGATGTCATTTTACGGGGTTGTTTTGCAAGTTTATTTAACAAGTCATAACGACGGTCACCCAAAAGAGACCATTATACCAGAACACAATATAACACTAAATCGACCAACTAAATTCAAACTCACTCCATACAAATAGACCCCGGTAGGGCACAATTTACTTCTTGTTAAACCAAAAACAACACAATTAAGTTCTAATGAGATAAATATCTTGGATTGTATTGTAAAGTTAACCGAGACTATACCGTATTTTTTTTAACCAAAGGCACATTTTCTTTAAGCTGCAGGAGTGGCTAAGAGAAAAGGCTTTTTTTGTAGGAATGCCTTTGAGGAGAGGCATGGTGAAAACCCAAAAAACATAACCATTGGATCAACTTGATTTGGTTTAGTTAACTTCACTGTTCATCACTCAAACGCAAATCACTGAAACCACTGAAATCAACCTATAATACGCCCCAGAAAATAAGCCGTAGCGACAATTTTAGATCGTAAAATCGGGATGCAAGCCGTGGCTTAATTTTCTAAAAATACGGTTGTCTTATGCCATTTGATTAATTGTTGTGATTAACAGGAAAGGTAAATACCAAATACGCCAAAAAAATCATACATTGATCAAATATAAGTCAAAGATTAATTCAAAACAAGTCCAAGAAAAGACCATCGACGATCAGCAGATTAGATAAGTATTTGATTAGAAATGACATTCAAACACTGAAACAGGGAAGCAACATGTGAGTCACTGCTTGCCCTGGCTGGGGCATGCTTTAAATTACGTGCCGGACGTACTCATTGGAGCTTGTGTACCGTCTCGTCACTGGGCCTGGAAAGGAAGGTAACAAGGCACATCCACCCATCCAAAGCAAGTGTTTCAGCAGTATATATATATAGTTCTTAAAGGGGACATATTATACCATCAGGTGTGAGTGTGATTAGCCTTACAAGCCTTTTCGAAAATCGGCCCCATATGACATCACTAGTGGGCGTGTCCTCCTAGATCTGTGCTGGATAGATCCGTCTACCAGCCTGTGGTGGTATAATATGTCCCCTTTAAACGTTAACTAGGCTACCTAAAATATTTACTACATCATTACGTGGCCTGTCTACATTGATATCCAGAGAGTTAGACAGTGCATGATGAAGTGGGCTGGTTAGCATTTAGTCTGTGATGGCTTTGTGGAGAGTGTAATTAGCCCTACACCACGTTAGGAACCACCAAAGTGTTCATTAGATTACTCAGAGATTAAACACACAAATAGGCAGTATGCCCAGTTTGTGGGTAAAAACAGAATCACCACAAATAAACTATCCAAGCAAAAAACTAAAAAACTTAAATTGTGTATTTAAGTTTACTTAAAGGCATCTGTCTGTCAAACATGTATTTGTTTTCCAAATGTATATTATTATATTCAATTTTTACGTCTACAATCAAAAGTTAGAATACACTGCTGCAAGTACACACTAAATATTATATTTCTACACCAATTAACACTATTCGAAACACATTGCACTTCTTTCTAAAATAATTCAAAGTGTATTCCTGTCACGGGAAGAGCAAGGCTACTGTAACCCTGCAACTCCATAGACGTGAATAATGCAAAGCAAATGCTAACCCAGCTAACTCTCCTTCTGGACACACAATGATGAAACAACTCATCTTTATCTGGTAAAACAGGCAAACGTCTATTTATATATCGGGTTTCCCTTTAAATGTCCAAGTTATAGTCTCTGACGAAATGAATATCTCTAGAATCACATATGACTGTAAAGATGTGATAATTATTATCTTCTTTAAACTGGGCGTCCTCCTCCGCACTCTCCTATTTTTTGGTGGTAAGATACCCAAGCAATAAACGGGTATGTTTGATTGGATAATCACATTATCTGGATACATGACTGTAGGGGGTAAATTGCAAAGATGCCAGCTAAGTGAGATCAGCACACTGTGAAATTATTTCAGCCCAGTATATTCGGTTCGGTGTTTACCGAATCATAGATGTGAAAAGTGACATTCAATACACTGTATGGGGGAAATTGGGTGGAGAGGATCGTTTTATGAAAACAGTTTCCCCAAGTAATCTGAATCCAATAACTTTAATTAATCTTTGACTTCTGTCTGCTTATGAATCTCCATAATTGACTAAACCTCTACTGATTCAATGGATGATAATTATAAAGATCAAGTACTTTGGCACAAAGATGTAGATTTCCTTAATATTCTGTAGAGTTTATGATGACAAGGATTTCTTACGGACAATGGGAGGAATTGCTTATCAGGCTTTGCAGGAATTGGACAGATTGTGTCTTCTTTTTAGTCTTTCTCGATATGTTTGTGAGTACCATTAATAGAATGTAGTCCAGGTCATTTTCGATTTCTGTTATGGGATTGAGTGTTGTCATTGTGCATCCTAGCCGCCTGGTGCACAAATAGGAATGATCGCTTGTGTGTTCTGCCAGTCTATAGTAGTCAACACTAGCAGATTTCCTGCATGTAGCAAAGTGGGTGCTACATATTGGTGGTGGTTAGTGAGGTCCCCCCCTTCACTTTAGGCGTCTTTGAGTGTTATTAATTATTATTATTCTTCATGTTTAACCTCTGTTTTCCTTTTATTCCTAGTCTGTTTTACATAGTTTTGAATGATGACTATATGCTCTGTAAGGTGACCTTGGGTGTCTTGAAAGGCGCCTCTAAATTAAATGTATTATTATTATTATTATTATATATATAATACGCCCTGAACCGCCCTTATTAGCCTTTTACCTGCATCTTACTTCATCATGTAAACATTTTATCAGCATCGTGCCAGTTTACCCCTGGGATATTTATCATGCATCTTTTCCACAACCTCAATTAGTCATCTTTTCAATTACATCTATTTGACCCCTTTTTATGTGTCTTTTCCATCTGTAAGACGTGTTTCTTTCTACATCCATCAGGCGTCTACATATTCTGCCGTTCACTATATTGGTACACATTTGGTGGTGACTTGATTAAAAAAATTGTTCGCGATGTTTCTTGCCTAGTGGGACCCATCCATTCCTTTTTCCAGATTACAACTTTTTTCCCATTAAAAAAAATGTTTTTGCCTCAAAGTTTTGCAGCCAAATCCGTCCATGCACCTGTTGCCTCCCTAGACTTAACTTCAACATATTTAAAACCGATCGTACGGCTCCTCCGTGAACAGAGCCAGCCTTCGGGAGCGTCGGGCAGGTAATTAGTTTATCATCAGTGCTCTTTGAGAGGCTAAAACGTCAACACTTACTAGCAATAACTCTGCAATGCTCCTGCGGGGGGGGGGAGAAAAACCCTGGATACACAACAAAAATAACCGCCTCCACTATTTAGTCTCCAGGAATCACCAGAATAAGCAGCCATTCCTGTTCATTTACATTTGCAAGGAGATGGGGCATCTTCTGCACGAGCCAGTCCCCGCGGACCCGTCCCATTAACCTTCTCCATCACGGTGGAAGCGCCACTCCTGCTAATGTGTATTTAGCTGTGGGCTGTTTGAAATAAACATGTGCTCCTGCTATATTTGACTCTTTCTCTCATGGCGGCGACGAGGGAGGAAGTGAGTCATTAACTGCAGGAATTCGTTTGCAAGGCGAATCCACAGCGAGGTTCTCACACAGTCGTGGATAATAGTCTACTCGTTTAGCGGTGGGTTCATTGTGTTTTCATGTTCTCTATAAAAATGTGTGACCAAAAGTAAAAAATAATATTAAATGCCAATTTAAAATACAAAGGTCTCTCCATAATGCTACCAATTATATCAATCACATTGGGGAAGATAATTGTATCGGATAATTGAGTGGTTCTATATGTATTTCTATTGTCTCTATATGTTATTAAAGCCCTGCTGCTTGGATAAGGTTATCCTTACAATATGACAAGGTATTCTACAACACTGGAAAAAACAGAAAAGATACAAATCATCTTAGATCTAAATGCTTCTATAAATGGTTAATGCAGATGTGGTTGCGTTGAACAGCCCAGGACTAATTCATATGGATGAAGGGCGACTTAAATGTCACGGCAATGTTGTCTGTTTAATTCAAGAGGACATGTATTAACTCTGACGTGAAATGGCATTCACCATGTATCTGGATTTCTATAATATCATCTATTTCCTTAGCAAAAACAAAATCGGCACTGCATAAAATGAGGGGACGAGTAATTTGAAAAGTTAGTGTAGAAAGTGAATTTCACTTCATATCGTCTTTGGATTCAAATATCCACCAAAAGGTTTGGGCAATTTGAAAATATTAACATTAGAGCAGATATTTTCATTACTTGATCTATATATCAGCTAGTTGGCTACAGCCTACAGTGTCTACGGTGCTTTACTAGGGGTTTGATCTTCAATGTCCAATGTCTCTAACTCTAGGCTTGAGCAGATGCCTTAACCAACAACCAATACCTCCGAATTCAAGGTAAATTGCTTTGGATGAAAGCATCTGCTAAATAGTAAATAGAAGGGAAGTTGGCAGGTTGTGGAATTGGAGCACAGCTGTAAGCAATCAGTTATTAACTGTGCATTTGCCTCGAGCAGTAGGAGGCTTGGAGGCACTGCCATCTCGGAGACGTCCCCATAGCGTCTGTGCACCTTTCCCAAAATATAACTACAGGCTGACAGGAATGCAGTAAGGACTTTGATTTTGTGATTTTCCGCTTCATCTTTTCTGCTGCACGGGTTCTTTTCCAGTGAATATCTGCCAAAGAAAACATGGAGCAGAGCGCAGATTTATGAAGAGAGGAATTTTGCAAATACTTTAATTTGTACGACGTTATCTTCTTACCCTTTGTTATCGCCTTCCTGTGGTGTTGTTTATTTTCTGTTTTGTTGTTTGTCTCGTAAGCACTTTGTAACTTCAGCTAAGAAAAGTGCTATCTAAACACAGGTTATTGTATAATCGGTATGTTACACATACAACCAGATGTTCCTGAATTCGTGGTGAGAAGAATCCCTTTTGGCAGAATCACAGACGCTGAACCATAACTACAAACACTATCACCGTCATGGACATCTGACGACGCATAGCACCCGGGATGCAGAACTTGAGCATGTCTTAAGACACTAAAGAAAGAGGCTGTCCTCTTCGGCCTACACACACACACACACACACATACACAGGGACGGACAGACAGGACAGTCTGTCCGTCCCTGTTGTGATGTTGTGATGAATCTGAGTCATCACAATGCACAACATCACAGACCTTATCATGGCTGAATAATAAATAAGAACATCAAATATGTAACAAGTCCGAGGGGCATTGACATGTTATGAGGGACACATTTGAAAGGTCTTTGTCATGAAAGATGAATAAGGATAAAGCTATAGATGATAGAGTTGGTGGAAAATGGGATTGAAGTTCTAGCACTGGCACACTGTGTGTACTGTGTGTACTGTGTGTGTGTACCATGATGTTGGTTTGAAAGCCTCTTAATTTTAAACCTCCTGCCAGAAAGAGAGAGTGGGGAAAGAGGGAGACAGAAGGTGAGTGTGTGTGTGTGTGTGTGTGTGTGTGTGTGTGTGTGTGTGTGTGTGTGTGTGTGTGTGTGTGTGTGTGTGTGTGTGTGTGTGTGTGTGTGTGTGTGTGTGAGTGTGTGTGTGTGTGTGGGGGGGGGGGGTGGTTGGTTGCGAGACAGCTGCAGACACTAAGGAGAAAAGCTCCTTTGCTAAGAAAGTCCATCCTATATTTATTTTTTCTTCCAGATTTCACTCATCCCACTACGACCCAAATCTGGGGCAGGCGGGGCTCTTTGAGCGGGAATGTTTGTTGTCATGAAGGCGATGGGAGACCCCCCATTATAGCTTTGTGGGACTAACTATGCGAACAGAGGAGACGTGTTCACATTTATGCCAAGTATGGCCCATCATGCTGAAAATAATAACCTGAAAAAAGAAACTGAATCAGAACAGAGGATTCTGTTATGAGCCACACTATGAGTGAATAGTGGGATTTTCTACTTTAATGAAGCCATCTAAGGACAGAACACAGAGTCGACTTTGGACCAGAACAAAGAAAAGGAAAAAAAAGAGAACCCCACGATGGGCCATAATTAATTGTCATATTTTGTGCAGTTATTGATTTTCCCCAATTTACACATTGTTCACTCAGTACCAGGCCATGCTGCCCCCCTCAGCCGTGCTGTACCGTAGTACTTTACTGTTGACCTTTGAAGAATCATACAAATGGCCGCTTCCATCATGAGCCACGGAGCCAGCATTGATCCAGGGATCGGAAGACAAGTGTGAAGAGCCTTCCGGAATGGACTACCAGCTGAAGTCTCTGCACGGACAGATACAGTTATTAAGTCCCATTGAGGTGGTTACCCAACACGTGAAGCGAGGTCGTTATGCAGTGTTGAGTAGATAAGGAGACTCAAGGCCTTGGTGAGATGCAGGGGGCCGTGCATATGGACCTTGGTATTGAAAACCAATGAATGCCCTGACCTACTGAGCACAACTTGAGTGTTTTCATTTTTTATTAATCATTTGATACAAATGCTGGAGACCCTAATATAGACTAGGTCTACAGGAAAGGTATGTGTGCGTGCATATCCTTGTGTCTGTACATGTTTGCATGTGTGTGTGTGTCTGTGTTTACCTGCATGTTTGCGCGTGAGTGTGGAAGCTTGTGTTTGTGTTCATGCTTGTGTGTGTGTGTGTGGGGGCATGTTTGCGTGTGTTAATGTGTCTGTACAGGCTTATGTGTGTGTGTATGTGCGTGTGTAAATGGATGTATGTGTGTGTATGCATGTTTGCGTGGGTGCATTTCCATTCCATAAATGCTTCCTTGAGTGGCTGTGTTGCTATTAACACTACAGTAGGCAGGTATAGTTAGGTTAACGCAGGTACGGAAATGTAGATGCATCCCATGCCGTTGCTGTTCTACCGATAATATCCTAATTGTTTTTCAGTTTTTATTTCTTTAGCTTGTTTTTTCATTGGTGTTTATAATCCATATTTAAGATGGGGGGCATTTTTGGGGGGTTTATGACTTGAGTCAACATGGGCATCATACTTCATCCCATGCCACTACACGCACACAGGCGCACGACTCGATGCTAGACCAATTAGTTTAGCCCCACAGCGCTATTGGCCATAACATTTTTGTGATATACGGCTATACAGATTTAGGCTAGCAGTGTTCAGAACAGATTGCAGCATTTATCTAATTTGCAGCCAGTGGGAAAATAATCAACGGGCCTGCCAACATTGATGAATGTCAAAATGAAATAAAATCATGGCTCTTTCCAGAATAACTCCCCAGTTTCCTGAAAGGTCTTGGCACCGCAGTGTATCTGTTCCCTGTCAGATGAGGGTCAGGGCTGAGGTGCAATACTCTGTCCCCATCAATACATATTTATAGTTATGGTAATTGGGTCATTATTTTTCGATCTGTTTAATGACTAAAATGTTGAAACCCATTAAACCATGTCGTTTGTATTGGATTATTATACACTATTTTGGAATATGTCATTTTTCGTTTTGCAACATATGCAATGTCAGTCTCCTCCTTGTTCTGCTATGGCTCTGTCAGAGATACATCCTTACAAGATTTGAATTCACCTCATGTTGCTGCATGTTTCTGGCCTTATTCCAAATTCCTCCTGGTAAAAGATCCCCTTTCAAAATAAAAGCCCTTCTATTATAGTGAAAATTGTACATCAACGGCCATTCAATAAACAGACAAAGACAGAAATGTCTTTAATACAATATCAACATTATATATGATACAGTCCAAGTTAAATTCCAGGATGAGTTGCATAGTATACACACCAGAGTGTCCCACTCTAGATTGAGTTCCCTTCCCCGGAAGTTGTATGTTCATGGATGCTGTGTGAACATTACCAATTGCTCCATGGTCCACTGACATCCAGCATGATGGATGCTCACGCTGGTGCTGTCCCCTGTGCAGACTGGGCCCCTTATCAGTCCGGAACAGCAGGGCACAGCAGTATTCTGCCCGGCAAGCTGGATTGTTTGTTCTGATCCTATCCTACGCTTTGGTCCAGTATAACCCGCGGTGGCCCTTACCTTATGCTACCTATAGAGAAGGGCTGGATACAGGGCCAGCTCCTTACACACACACACACACACACACACACACACACACACACACACACACACACACACACACACACACACACACACACACACACACACACACACACACACACACACACTGAGGCAACTATACATGCAAACACACACTGAGGCACATAAACATGCAAACACAAACTGAGACACATATACATGCAAACACACATGGGAGTGCATACATACACACGCACACATGGGCATGCAGTCGGACGCACACACAAAGAGTTACTTGTAATCTTGTGGTGAATATGCTGTTGCTATATTGTTAGATGCTATATTACTTTCAGGCTTGTCAGAACATCTCTTTTCTTAACTATGGATGGGGTTTATAATAATTCAAGCAATGCATTACAATTCTTCTGTTGGTGCTGTCACGGAAGAGTACCAACATAACTTATTTGCTGTTGTCAAGAAGAGAAAGTGCTTCCTTTTTTAAGAGCTATTCTCCAATGATTTTCAAAACAGATTTATAATTATTACTTAGGTTATTTTTCATCAAAAGGGCATTGTGGCATAAAAGTACTTTTCTTTAGAAATTGTTTACCTTACATTTTTGAATAGGCATTTATGAGTACCTCTTTCCACCCCAGTCTCTGTGGTTTGCCTAGCATTGATAGCCTTAGCTTATCCTTTAATAGTCTACATGGGTTGGCACGGAATTTATTAACATTTGTATGTATTCAAAGCACACTACTGCCTGTCTCATCATTGAGCTGTCTCACTTCCTGTTCTGTTGATCTTGCATCTGGGTTTCTAACACCCCTCATCCCAGACATGACCCAAAACTGTGACATCAGACACGCGAGGCTCCATTGATTAGACCATGTTTCGGTCATCGTCAGTCCATGG
This sequence comes from Gadus chalcogrammus, assembly GCF_026213295.1. Taxonomy (NCBI): domain Eukaryota; kingdom Metazoa; phylum Chordata; class Actinopteri; order Gadiformes; family Gadidae; genus Gadus; species Gadus chalcogrammus. Next base: position 18,336,534 of record NC_079414.1, on the reverse strand, counting down.
ATGGTTTGCTGGATTTACACTACAAGATAATCAGCAGATTTTGTTCCTGATTTTCCCCTTCCGACTCTGGTCAACAAGGCCAAGACAACGCGGGATTGCAATTGGGATTTGCGAGAGTTTATGTTTTGAGAATCAGAACTGGGATTTTTGAGAATGTAATCGGTTGGTGTGGTGTGCTGGGTTGGAAAAACAGTTTTCTTCCACACAATTAACGACCAAACTAGTATATATATTAATGTATCGTTCGTTGTGTGGTCTCTCATGTTTTCTACATTTGACCAGTCGTCATATTTGTGAAGGGCATTAGCAAACTGGTAATTGAATGGATGGGGAGAGGAAATGTTCCACGAAACTGGCTCTATAAATTGGATGAGGGTAAACACATCCAATTTACAGTAGAAATCCTGTCTGCCTCGACTCACTGTGGGCGTCATTCTAATAGACTGCAAGTCAATTTCTTCTGCAAGTCGATTTCTTCTTTCTTGTTTTCTCGTGTAAGCAGGTTAACCCAGAACTCTCTCTCAACAATCAGTCATGTCGTTCGCTTCATTAAGGTGATTTGTGGAGAGAACGGATTGCTTAGTTCATTCTGCTAAATGGACTCTTTAAAAAAAAACGAAGGCACTGAACATCATCTGAAGAGCTGAAAACAGCGGGTTGATTCGTGTTCGAACTTCGAAGATTTATTACCATTTTCCAGCAAACTCACTCCTTGAAACACAAGTGGGTTTATGTATAAGTAGCCCACGTCTAATCAGGTAGCCTCCTTCATTGTGTCGGATAAATATTACTAATTATATTAAGTTTTACTGCTTCACATGCTATGACTTGCCCTGCGTTGCCATGGTAACAGTAAATTACAATAGAAATCCTGCACACAATGGAAACACGGCTCTTTTGTTTGACAGGATTACAATTTTACGCTTCAAACGTGGTCTTCATAGACAAAGTTTTACGTCCATCCTCTTAGGGAGCAAGGCCGTGTAGCAGCTATGGTATTTTAGTCACAGTCAAAAGTTACTGGGATCGCTCCCAAATACTACCTGAGGGCATCAAGGAGCCAAGCCCCTCCACAAGCAATACATTGGGCGGGGTTCTGGAAAAAATAGAAAGAAAAGAAAGCGTCCATTGAACGAAAAACAAGCTATTTTGGTTCCAACAGTCGTCCTGAAACCGTCACCTCCTTTTGGTTAATTTGTTCCCAGGGTGCAGAGAGAACAGACAGGAGCGAGGGACCAGCCAAGTGAAGGAGCACAAATGAACACATGGGCCCCACAGCGTCAAACTTCCCTGTTAATTACCTCTTCATCGACCTTCTCCACGCTCCGATCAAACATCAAATTACATTTAAGGAGGGAGGGTGGGGGGGATGAGGACTGATTAGGTTTGCAGACCATCTCATGAAGACTCAAGAGAGGGTAGTTAAAAAAAAATGAATATAAATCCTGTTCGACTGCACAATTAAAAAATGCAATAATTATTTATTATCAGTGAGATATGGCGACGGTGACTGAAGCTTAGGTTTGTCTGGATCAATAGTTCAGCTTGAGTTGACTGAGATACATTGACGTTTGGCTCTATACGGCCAATACGATACTGCTAATGAATTAAAAAAAAGAAAAATCAGAACTTTCTGTTCCCACTTACTTCAGTTAATCACCAAAAAAAAAGCTACCCTTAAATGATTAATTCCATTCATAGAGTTCTTTATCAACCACTCTTGTCTTTTGGCAGCGGAAACACTTAATGTACAATCCACCATTTTTCCTTGTAAGTGATGATCATGGAGATATCTTTTGTACCCACGCAGAAAGACCTTGGAGCCTCTAGGCCATGAGATTATCGTTAATCACCACCGTATTTGGTTAATTGTTAACATTTTTTGTGCTCAGCCCTTTGAATTTTGTAAAAAACGTTCTCAATCAATAAGAGCTGAAAGATGAATCCGCTTGGAATATCATCTATGGTGTACCCAAAGTCTTGTCTTCTCAATGCTTCTTGATGAGCTATTCTCAGTCGTAGAAATCAGTGGAGATAAACACAACCGCGGGCTATTTGGCTGGTTAGCAACTCGATGTAATTCTCATTACTCCTGTCTTTAATTTGGCTTGGGGGTGTTGAGTGGTGATTGTATGGTCTTGTTTTATTTTGTATGGTTTCACTGAGGGATCCACACAGAAAGACGGACAGATAAACATACCCACCCCAAAGCACGCACGCACGCACGCACGCACGCACGCACGCACGCACGCACGCACACACACACACACACACACACACACACACACACACACACACACACACACACACACACACACACACACACACACACACACACACACACACACACACACACACGCATGCATGCACAAACACAAACAAACATACACGCACAGACACACACATGAGTGCACTCACAGAGGCAGACGGATCGACTCTCACAAGCACGTACACACAAGCACACAGATAGTCACATACGCAAACACGTGCACCCAAATCCACGCACATACATGCAGATGCACTCAAGAAAAGTATTTCTGTGGGGAGTAAGGGAGTTAGGGCAGGAGAGAGACTATGAATTATTCATCATCTCCTCCCTGTCACATTATGATTACGAACCTCACACATACACATGCACAGCCCCCCCCCCCCCCCCCGCCGCCCTCACGCACACACACACACACACATACACACACGCACACACAAAGCCCTATTACCGTGCAATTGCAGACACTAGGTTCACAGTCTTTTGACCATGGTCCTGTGGGTCCAGCTACGTGTCTCATCTGGCACATTACACCCAAACCCGTTATGCTCTCCCCGCAGTTACCTCACTCCATCCATAACTCCCATCACTAAATCACTCAGGGGGACCCTCGTCTTAGTTCTGAATCCCACCACTCGTCCAGATGTACAAGGGGGGAGTGAGATATACCAAGGGACATCTATGCATTGAACAGAGCTTAAACCCTTTACATGCAGCCTACGATAATCGAACTTTGCGTTAACATGGGATCTATAGGGGTGCGTCATTGCAACGGTTCAAAATAAGGTGTATTTTACGTGTTAGTGTAATTATAATCGCTTGATTACCACGTTTTACAGCCTACAGTGAACAGAGCGAAAGCAAAGGATTGGTTGATTTACTGCTGCTGCTTATTGACGCGTTATATCAATTTTGTGTTCCGTCAACGTGTTGGATATCGAATCGTACAATAAACAGCTGGCATTGTGTGTGTGTGTGTGTGTGTGTGTGTGTGTGTGTGTGTGTGTGTGTGTGTGTGTGTGTGTGTGTGTGTGTGTGTGTGTGTGTGTGTGTGTGTGTGTGTGTGTGTGTGTGTGTGTGTGCGCGCGCGCGCGTGTGTGTGTGTGTGTGTGTGTGTGTGTGTGTGTGCGTGTGTGTGTGTTTGTGGGTGTGAAGACCTAAATCTAGTTTAAAAGGCAACTGCAACAACAAGTGCAGGGCTATTCACTGCCAACTAAAGATGACTCTATACCTAAAAAAAAACTCAAAAGTAAGACAGCGAGAGAGAGAACAAGAGAATAAAAAACACAAATAAATCGGATAGACAGAGGGAATAGCATGTATGCTGATCTGATGCCTTGGAGGGAGCATGTTGCTGCATGATGCAGGAATATTTACGGCTGGGCCATCAACATGACACTTTCGCAACAGAGTGGCCAAGGCGAGGCATTAATAATTCATTGACCCTCCCAACAACCCCTATATTTTCTGTTTTCTCCCCCTGTAGCTGGAACTGAGTCTATGTCAATATCAGAGGCATATAGCCGCCACACATTGATCAAACCATGCTATGTTGTTTGGCCGGCTGGAGAATGTCTGAAAGGAGTGTGCTAAGCTTAAGAGATGCCACAGGTACATACGTGATCAAAAGCAACAGAGTATAAAAGGTGATGGAAACAAAAGGCTCTGGGCTTTTATTTTCTATTTTCATGGTTGATAAAAAGTACTTAAAACTTCGGTAATGGTCGTTTGGGCCGGTTCTGGTATAGCTCGTCTGTGATATCTATACTAATCACTCATTCACATTTTCATTTGTATTCATATTCGGCCCCTTCTATCATAAATGTGTCATCTTTTTAATTAGGCCTATTTTGTTTTCTATTTACCTTGATGCTCATGTCTGCATTGAAAAATGGCTGCCAAGATATTCCGTCCATATCATGCATTATTATAATGAAGAATGTCATTCATTAATTCACGATAAATAGTTTCCAACATTATAGACAGACACTGATTACATGCTCCCCATCAACATTTCTCTGCAACGTTTTCAGTCTCATCTCCTAGAAATGTGTAAATTAAATGTTCCTTATTCAACTCTATGAACATGCCATTTACAGCCGTACGGTTATCAATAAAATAAACATGTCTAGCGGGTGCAGTTGTTTCTACATCTATGCTAGACGCTGGACTCGAATCAACCCTTGCGGTCGTATTGGATAATCCCCCCACCCCCCCCTCCCATCTTCTCCCCAGGAGCATTCGATCCCCGACATCAAGGCTCTAATTGCTTAATCATTGCAGACGTTAAGCACTTCTGTCTATTCTGAGTGCTAATGTTGCCATTAGAAAGCCATTATTCACCAGGGGGGAAACCAAGGCCCTGGATGCGGACGGAGAGAACCCCAAATCCTTCGACCCGAGCCCTGGTAAGATAATTACCACGGAGAAAAAATCCTTTTGCGTAATGAAACTGGCTGATATTCATTACTGCACCACCCCACACACAAAGATATGTTATCATGCGCCCCATTACACAAGTCAATACGAATTCATCTACGGAGCCAAATAGAATCTGGAAGAGTAGGAAAAGGTTTCTCGAGTGCTCAGATTGTGTAGCGCCCTAATTGATCTAACTTAAATTGTTGAAATTCCTCATATTCAGATTGACACAGTTTGACTGAGCTAGCTTAATGAGTCGGCTGTTGACAATGTTCACACCGCGAAGCATCATTCCTAGATTGCATAGATTATGTTGGATCCACGTTTACAGATCGAATGCAACGTCGTGTTTAGGACATATGCAAACTCATTAGATTAAAAATGTTTCTAAATGCGGTTTTATTGAGAAGAAAAAAATTCAAATCTTTTTGTCTTTAAAGTTACAGACAACAGGATCTAGATACGTAAAATAACCGTAACATATCAAAGAGCGATGTATCCACTATACACACCTACCGAATGAATCAGGAAAATGTCAAAAAGTAAATGAATATACAAGTCAGTTAATAAACTCGATATTCAGCTGCACTGTCACAGTAATGCGAAGGGCCTGGCTTGACCACATCAATGTACGGTAATTGCCCCCCCTCCAACCGCCCCGCATGGCTATGATGCCATCAGGGTTAATAGACTCCACCCGGCTTGAAGGAATAGCAGGAAAATGAAAGACTGAGATTGCAATGGATTTTTCTGATGCTGAACATCATTTTCTGATGCGCAGTGCTCACCCTGATACCCATTACAACATAATTAGTGAAATACGGATTTCTGTTGGCCATCACCTTGAGGATAGTTGATCTAAAATACACCTTTCATTTGTATTTGTATTTCTCTGATGTGTTTGTAGAGAGCTCCCCTTGCGCTCATAAAGAAAGAGTTGTATTATTTGTTGTTGCTTGTGTTGGATTTGAGAAGGGAAATGAGAGTGGTATGTTTGGGGAAAAGGGTTTTTTTGCAGGAAGAGGTGAATTATTAGTTGTTGTGGCGTGTGTTGTTTTCTGATCTGTATGTCAGCAGTGAATTTTGTAGGGAAACTCACAGAGTTTGAAAGGTACCTTGGGCATTTGATATAGTATTGATAGATATATTTTTGATGGACAATGTGATGTATCCTCTTAGGAAAAGTGGTATGTTTATGTTCAAAGTTTAAACATCTTTTGTGGAAATCTTTGCGGTACCTTTCACCACCGTCTGTCAGAGGAAATGAAGGGAGACGAAGCCTCTCTTGAACTCCATTACAGCTTAGACCTTTTCATTGATCTGGTTATCCGCATAGACAGTCGCCTTCCTGATAGAAGAAGGGAGAGGAAGTTCCCGCGTACCTCTGCAATCGTCTCTCCCCCAGTCTACAAGGAACAACCTTCTGTGCACAGTGCCACTCCAGTGCGCTGTCGTTCATCGCCATGATTATCTCACCCCAGAGCCTGGGCAGTTGGGAAGGAACACGTTGTCTTCCACTGAGCAGCAGAGAAGGGTAAGTGAGAACTGTTGGACAGAAATGTACTGTGGTGCATCTGGACATGACATTGCCGCTTGAAAGAGCAGGCGCATTCGAAGGGCGGGAGATCACTGTTATCCAACTAGGGCCCTTTTATCTGCTCCTCGTCCTTTGATACCTGTATCTCTGGGCTGGCGGAACCAGGTTTGTACCTGGGGAATAGTCTGTGTCGATGCTGGCACAGATGAATTTTCCAATGAAATTTCCATAGCACTTTAACTAATGTTTGCCACTCAGCGTGTGAAGGCCCAACTCGAGGCCAATGCTATGGAAAGCCAGTAGATTATCAGTAGATTTACTCAACGTCTCAAAGGCACCACCATCTATATTAAGCTCAACTCGCAGAACACAGACCGTCTAGTCCAGACTGCCTTGAACGTCACATTTCTAGGCTTTAGTCTTTGAGTCAGGAGTTATTCCCATGGATCCCGCCAGTGTATAGGGAGTACTACTGGCACCTGCCTACTGACCGGAAGCAGTTGCAGTGGTTCCTTGGCATAACATACTTTTACAAACATTTCATTCAAGGCTATGTAGCCCCCTTGCTGCCCCTTTGACTGCCCCCACCTCCTGTTCGGCTCCCTTCATTAACTCAAGCATCGGATCACCTTTTCTCCCCTTCTGCCGCATCCTGAATCCTCCCCCAATTAGTCATAGAGGTGTATGCCTAGGATCTGGGAGTGGGTAGTATCCTGTCCCAGCACTCAGCTTTAGACCATTTGCCTCATCCCTGTGCCTTCTTCTCTAGTCAGCACTCTGCTGCCAAGTGGAATTATGACATTGGCAACTGGGGAGTATCTATTACTGCTCTGGACAGACCACAAGAACCTTGAGTATACACTTTACCGTCACTTTGACGCACATCGATATAACCGTCCTCCAATAACGCAGAAAGGTGCATGTTGTCATTTTTAGGCAAAACTACACCAAATAATTAGATTTTCCCATTACGCCATCTCAGTCATTTGGGGCCATATGGCCGTATTATAACAAAGGTTAAATGTATCCGGACTGCAAAGGGATTGAACTATAAACAAGCTGGGTGGACCCTTCCTTTCAATTGGTTGGATTCTGGCGCATAAAGAAGGTCCTACTTGAGGCCCAGCATCCTGATCCCAGGGCTGGCCTCACCAACCGGCAGAGTAGAATAGACCGCACTCTCACCTTCCTACACCAGCGGTTCCAGTGGCCCTCCAAGGCGTAGGACGCCCGATACTTTGTTTCTGTCAGTTCCGTCTGCATCCAAAATATAACCTGCTGCAGACACCACAGGTTCTACATCGCGCCTGGTCCCACATCTCTAGAGACTTTATTACAGGCCTCCCTCCCTCACTACCTCTGTCATTCTGACTTTTTCCAAGGTAGCCAATTTCACTCCCCTGCCCAAACTCTGCTTAGAAATCGGTACACATCATGATGCAACATGTTTTCCGCATTCATGGACTGTCCTTTCCGACATCTTTTTACAGGGACAATGTTCCCAGTTCTCTCCTTTTTTAAGGGCCTTCTGTAAACTAATCAGAACATTGGCCAGCTCATCATCTGATTTCCACACCTCAGACCTAAGAGCGGACAGAGCGTGCCAACCAAGACCTGGAGACTACACTCTGTTGTCTCATCTGCAGTCATCCCACCAACTTGAGCCAAAAGTTTCAAGGGTTTCGCCTCTGGCCTTTCTCCTTTCCAGTGATCCATCCAATACCAGCCCCCCTTGTTTCCAGTCAGGGAGAAAGAGGTCAACGTATTGAGGGCCCAGAGTTTAATTTGTGCTGTCACTCCTGAAAAAGAACCAGTAACCCTGCTTAACAGCACCTCCAGGCGTCAACCACAGGCAGGAATTAAACGTAAGGGTTTTTGTTCACATCAGGGGTCGCAATACCTGGTGGGCTGAGAGGGCTATGACCCTGAGGAGAGGAGCCGGATCTCTGCCACAGACATTTTGGAGCCCACACTCGTTGGAATTATTCAGTTGTTAATAATAATAATTCAACGTGTGTCTTTGTGTCTCCCCCCCCCTATATGTCCTAGGTTAGTTCCTTTCTTTAACCCTCATTAACCTTAATTGTGTCCCACCTCTGTCAATTTTTTAAATGCTTCCCTCCTGTTTATTTAATCCCTTCGTTTTGTTTTCCCCTTGGCCATTATTTCCTCCCCTGTCACCAACCCCGTCAAGTAAGTGTCGTAGTTGCTGATTACCTTTATGTCAAATGTTTGATAAGACAGACAGTTTTTGCCAGGGTTCGATTATAATAGTTGCATATGCTCCCAGATTTTTGGTAACTTCTGCAGAGAAATGTATTCATGAATGATATAATAAAACATCTGGCCAATCTGCTCTGCACCCGTCTCAAGAAGAGGCCCACACACATTGTCTGGTCTTGGACTTTTTCTTACTTTTGTCTGCCTAAAAACATTTATTACATTTTAGATAGAGCAAAATTCTATCTCATCTATTTCAGGAGGCAGCAACAGCTTTTCCAAGAATCTCATTTCAAATCAGCAGTAAAATCATAACAATCAAAATGAGGAAAAAACTGTTCAGCCCTTCTGCAAGCTGCTTATGTGTTAAGATAAGATAGATGATCTATACTTCAATGTCCCCGCAAGGTATGTTTGCTCTGGACTCCGTCCTGCAGCTCCAAAAAAGATAAAATCATACATACAGTATAATAACAAACATCAAGAGCTCACAACACATAGCTTTCAACAGTTTGCACATACACATCGTCTGACAATGGTAAAATATTGCTCATCCAACATTACCTGTTAGTTTTTACAAATGTAGTGGACATGGGCAGGGATGAATTTCAAGTTAACACTTTATAATATAGCATAACTTATTTATAAGCCTTTGGTTTGTGATTATCTTATCATGACAAAAATAATGATTTACAAGCTAATATCTAAAGCGAAAAATGTATATACATTTATAGATGATTAATAAGTACTATATCCAAGGGCCCCTATTTTACTACCATGCATGATATAGATTAGCCATTACGAGCCATTTCAAAATCGAGTCAGGGAGCTATTTTCCGTCCAGACCAACACTCCACTTTTCAGTGTTTATTACCTCATTAGTGCTGGTCTTTATACTGGCAGAAGGTGGGCAGCATTGTGATTGGAGGATCTGAGTGGCTACCTGCTACTGCCTTTTTGCCCCCTGGTTGCAAAGGGTCCAAGATCTATTCTGTGTGGGGCAGGTGAACTATTAATGGAAACTACTGAGCCTTTTTTATTTTATATTACAATGACTTAAATCGTCAAGTATTGGCGAGTATGTTAGGGGCTAGGGTAAGATGGATTGCCTCCGTTGTTCAACCAAGATTATTGTATTAGAAGCAATTTGAGCGTTGGCTTTGTGTTGAATGTAGACCACGGTGACAAATAGTTTGAGAAGCTATCTTGAGAGGTAGACGGTTCTAACAGAGACGGATAGCAGTTCAATGGCTGGTAGACACAGCTTTGACATACCGTGAAGTTGGTGCACTATTTCCGGTTGATGTTCGTAGCATTTAGCAATATCGAATCCTAGTACATCCAGTGTAAAGTCCAGATCTGTCTCCGACACCCACATCTCAGGGAAAGTTGTGAGACAGACCTCCCTGAATTGGATAGGTTTTGACATTAGCTGCCATATCATCTTCCTCAGTTATTAATGACCAGTTTTGTCTGTGTTTTCTTTGTAATTTCCTCTTCCAAACTCGGACCTGGCCCCTCTGCTTCCACACATCGCTCCGAGAGTTTTAATCATATTATTCCCAATACCGTGAAAGTTGTTTGAAACATACTTTCAACCAGTTGTTTGAAACATCCTATAATCAACTTTTCTTTGTGTTTTCTACCCCCACTGAGTTCTTAAATTGTGTTATTTTATGGACTATGGCAGCCGGGGTACTGGTGGATTTTAAATTTAGCTGAAAACCTTCTTTATGAGCTTGTTTGCCACATATCAAGTGAATCCAATTAATCTTTACTGGTCTTTCTGGTAATGATGCACATTGATTTCCCAGCAGTAAATACTCATCACAATGACATGGAGTCCTGTTCAGGCGGCTTGTTTTTGCTTCTCTTTCAACTCCATATCAACTGACCAATCTTGCATTTTAGAATGTCATATTTCCATGATAAGAATAGTAGCCTATAATATGGTTATTCACTCTTGCAATATGTAATGTTCAGCCTCAGAATGCAGTAAACAAAATGTAGAGCTGAAGGAATAATAATAGCCTAATTAAAAGCCATATTTTTTCAAATATAATTGCTGATTTGTTATATCCCACTGAATTAATAATAGGAATGCAAATGTCACGTTGTCAATTGTTTTAATTTCCCATGGAGAGTTGTTCTTTAGACTTTTTGAAACATAATAATTTCAGGTGCAGTGCCGAGGGGCGCGGCACTGCACCTGCCGTTTCCATCTTCCATTGTAGTGGAAGTCATTGGATCAAACACGGCGATAAAAATAGAAATGTACTTTTTTTAAATAAAACAATAAACATATATTATTATTATTATTATTATTATTGTTATTATTATTAGAAACATATCTTCTGTTGCTGTACATTTTTGGGGGTAGTTGAAGATTATTGTATCACAATGAATGGTCATCAAAGATTTTTTTGTTAGTTGAACAATAATCCAGTGTAGGCAATTTATGTTTTTGCCAACCCGGTTTTTTAATTTACCAGGGTTTAACAAAATGTCATTGCCGTTTACAAAGGGTTTGTTTTTATGGTTTGTTAAGGATTGCGATGCTTTGTATCTTCCAGAACATAGCCATCTTGAAGGCTATCCAGAACATAGCCTTACGTGTTCTGTTCAGGTAATGTTTTTTTTTCACTTTAGGGTTAGGGTTAACAACTTCTAAATAAAATATTTTAACTATCGCAAAGAGATTTAAAATAGGCTGTTTTCTCCAAACAGAATATATATAAGAAAAGCTGGTGAAAGCGAGTATCACCATGGTTGATCAAAGCTACTTCATTACGTATACTACTTCATTACATTTATGTCCTGTCTACATTGATATCCAGAGATTAAGACAGTGCCATATTTAAGTAGGCTTGTGAGCATTTTCACTCTCATGGCTCCTTGAGAGAAAGTGTAATTTGTCCTACCCCATTGTTGGAAGAAACAAGACTTAAATATTCAACTCCAAAGCAACCAGAATGCTACACTGAGGTAAGGTCATATAATCATGTTACATTAATGTCACAGTTTAAATAATGGCTCAATAAGATGTCAAACAACATCACTTTTCAACGTCTATGGACCCTTGCCCAGATAATAGTGAATTCACGTTGTTTCAACCTCCAGACAACGTAGAAAGAATCGCAGGGAAATAGCGTGTCATGTTATAGAGAGGGTTTAAATGACGTTTGAATACATGTGGTTATGAAAAGCAATTTGAACCAATCACAGTCCAATATATGATTGCGATAAGGCGTTTAAATACATTACAGTCCATATATGATTGTGGTAAGGCATTTGAACACGTCGCGGTCCAATATATGTTTACATATCATTCTGCAAACACACTGAAACACAGTTAAACGGAACGCATTCAAAGAAGGCATCAAGACCACGGTGTTCTGAGATGGATTCTAATCCGTCGCTATGGTAATTTGTCACATTCATGTGGAACCACGGCTCAAATGAAAAGCCTTGTTGTCTACTGCCAGGGAGGCAGAGAAGAGTGGGGGTGTACACAAGCGCTGTATGGCAGCCGCATTACAAGTGCTACTGCCGACCACAGGGAGCCCAAAGATCATCTCTTCTGCTTCTTTATTGTACTGTTTGTTTGTTTTTCAGTCGGCGTCGGGGTTTTTACGAATCACTTGAGAGTGGATGTTTATCGCACATCGGCTGCGCTCCAGTGATACAGCGCGTCTGTTCACGCTCTGATGCCGAGTTAAAAGCGTTCGTTTCATGTGTTCTTTTTTTATATTTGGGTATTTACTTTTTGTAGATATTCTTTTTTAAGTGCCTTTTCATTATATAAATATACCAATGCAAAGCAAGACAGCCAACAGTGAGCAATACAACCAAAGCACAGTGTCTTCCCTAAAAACACCAGGCCCTTGCCTAGCTGGTCTCCACTCCCTCTGTTCTGAAGCTGCTCCCATCAGATTCCCAAGCTGTTGTCAACTTTCTGCCCATGCAACTATGAACACACAACTATGAACACACAGCTATAAAGATTCAATATGTACAAAGGGGAAGGCCTGTCGGCCGGCCTTGTCCCTGCGGGGATATTGCTTCATTATGTAGGTCATCAACGTCCTCCAAGGGGTTCTGGGAGGAAGGGGGCAACGTTACAGTCAGGTTCCATTACTGGTCTGGCATCTCCATTCACACACTTTCCTCCTCCAGCCGGGCTGAAAGGAGAGGCTCTAGTGGCCCATCACAGCCAAGCCGGCCGGGGATACAGAGTGCTGTTCTGATGGGCATCTTGGAGGAGTGGAAGCAGGCAGCCTGGAGCACTGCAGCAGACACTGAGGTGGGAATAAGGGATGTGTGTGTGTGTGTGTGTGTGTGTGGGGGGGGGGGGTATGAGTAGGTGTGTGCACATGTGTTTGCGTGTGTCTGAGTGGATGTGTGTCCTAGTTCAGTACCAAAGTACCGAACTATATGCTAAGATGAAATCGCTCTATGTGTTCATTAAAAAATATATGATTTAGTTGAAAATATGGGAATTTATCCATTATTTGATTGCGGATCAGGAGCATACTTTCAAACACATTTATTTTGGTAATAGTCTAAATGTTTAGCAATTAACATTATACAGATGAAACAGGCGATGTTCATACACCCCAGGTCCTGAGAAATACAGGAGATGGAGAGGGTAATAATAACGATGTTGTCATTTTTAATGTTGTTACAAGGTTTTGTTTTGTATGTTTTGTATTGTCAGAAGATGTAATCCTGCCATCAAACATTTCTGACATTTCAACACCGACTTGCAGTGCTTCAACTTCTCCAGTATTCCCGGTGTAATCCGAGCTTTGTTCTCACTTCCCTATTTTAGCATTCGTATTATTTTGGTTTTGCACTGGCAATCAAGCCCTTTGTATATCGTTTGCTGCTTCAAGCACCTTCTATTTTCTCTTTTCACGCCACTGAGACCCACAATTGGCCAAGAAATAAATTCCCCCCGAGTGGGAAAGGAAAAGAGAAGAGCATCAGAAAGAGGAGGAGAGATGGGAGCCAACTAACACAGTCTAAACTGAGACAAACAGAGAAAACACCACGCTACACAATAGGGGTTGTGTGAGGTTAACCAATAACATAATTAAAACATGGAAACCGGCGGAAAGAGGGCCAATGGCTCTGAGGATTGCGTCTGTTAATTAAGACAAATTATATCCAGAATTAAGCCAGCCAGCTCTGTAACACATAGTCAACCTCACATTTGACTGAAAATAGATTAAATGTTGTTTCAGATTTTATTAAACACAAAATGTGTATTAAAGGAGAGCATGGGGATTTGTCAAACTGGGCTTCTTTTTTTTGGGGCACAAGGGACTACTGGGGACAACAGTTATCTGCGTAATCCGCGATAAAGGGCTGCACATTAATCATTTTGGGAAATAACGCCCGTCAATGTCAAAAGTGCCTCAGGCACAGATTATATTGCGGAGAAATACAACTTTTTCCTTTACCTTTCCCTTGATCCCTTCTTTTTGTTATTGTGTCCAAGCAAGTCTCGCTCACGGAGAAGTCTTACTCTGAAATCTCGTTTTTGCAGGAATGTCCCTATCGTCATTACAATGTCAACCCTCTTTTTCCCAATTATTTTGAAAACACTAAGCTAAACTTTCTGTATTCCTACACAACAAGCTCTCCTCTCTTTAACTCTCACTGACATTTCAACAGTTTATTTTCCACCGGTTGGACGCAATAACAGACAAGATCAAGCGAAAGGTTAGGAAAAGGTGTCATTTCTCTGTATGGATCCTTCCATATTTCTGGAACATAATCTGAGCATGTCATTGGCAAAAACTAGAATTTATAAAGGATTTATCAACAGGGCGACGGCGTAATTTCCCAGAAGGATTATATTGCAGCCCATTTGCATGGAGTACTGCTGAAGCGCTGTCACTCACTACTCAACCAAAAACTGTTGATTGCATTCGTCCCTTAGACCAACAATTATTGGAAAAAATAAAGTCCAGGTTGAAAAATCCCAGTGGTGACCTTTAAATGGGAGGACAGATCGGAGACATCCGTTTTAGTGCTCTGCAGACCCTATATTTCAAATGTAACATGATGGTAGCTCGTAGCCCTAGAGGGTGGTAAAGCACTCCCAGTGATATAACGCAGTTGTGCAACAGGTAGTAAATGACGGCTTGTCATCAGAAAAGATAATGGCTGCTACTGAGTGGTACCTCTCCTTGAGCAGTGTACGGTGGAAGTTATGGTTTTGGTGCCATTTTGTTCATCACCTTCATTAAAAACATACTGTGTGTGTGTGTGTGTGTGTGTGTGTGTGTGTGTGTGTGTGTGTGTGTGTGTGTGTGTGTGTGTGTGTGTGTGTGTGTGTGTGTCTGCCTGTCAGTGTGTGTAAGTGTGTAAGCCATATATAATTTAAAGCTGTAAGTGATGTCTTCCTTTTAGCTTCCCCTCCCTCCCCAACACATCACAACATGAGCACGGCTCTTGCATGAGTCCTGTCTCCTTCCCCCGCCAGCCCTCTTCTTAGCTATCTTTCCTTCAGCCGTTGGTTTTTGCTTGGCATGTTTGGTTGCGTAAGCTTTTCCTGGAAGCGTTGGAATCCATAGCTTAGCCTGTTCTGCCATTGTCAGTCAACACTAAAAATCCAGCTGCCTTCCTGTGAATGCGCAGAGAAGGCCCACCCCTTTGCGGAGTTCTCTCTCCTGATTGGCTACAGTGGGAACGGGATGCAAGATTTTATTTTATTTATTGAATGCATTTAACACTAAATAAAACAAATAAATCTTGCTTACAGCGCCTTTAATAATTTTTACCAGTAAATGGATAAAAGTTAATATGGTCACATCATACTGTAATGAACAATGACATAATATAACACTAACAGTTGTTAATCTAAAAATCTGCTATTGATCTGATTGCTGATTGCTACTATCAAAATATTGTATAATATGAGAAAAATATATTATATTTCAAATCCCATGTGGGAAATTTGAGTTTGGTACTAACATACTTGTTATTTCTTCACCAGCCTTCTCTAAGGGCCTTAGAAAATTGCAAATATATTGTAGCTTAGTCTAGTCTTTTTGAGTCTAAGTCCCTTCTTTGAAAAGTGCACTCCTCCAGCCAACTCAATTTGTGTTTTTCTTATTTCACGACTTTTTTGTGTCTCCTTCTAGAAGCCAGTTCCAATTGGGATTACATTCTTATCAATATTTCCCACGATGAGTGCTGAGGAAAGTCAGAGATAAGACCTTCATATATTCAGCTGCTCATTAATCAGCCCCTGGCAGCGAGTCCCCGGCTCCCTTTTGAAACAGGAAGAAGCGACTCAAGGAGGGAGTTTCAAAAGGGAACCGCCATGTATTTTTACTGCAGTTTGAAACACGGCGGCGCAATCTGCGTTTAATGACATTAGGGTAAACATTGGTTAAAGACATTCAGTGGAAATTTACAAATTCATATCTCGTTTTAACTCGGGCTCTCTAGATCTCACTGACAGACGCCGCACCACAAATGTACAGTAACATGCTAACCACAATAAAACTGGCTTATAAAATAAAATTACACATATCTAAACGGAAACGTAGCAGCTATATGCTGGCCTGGATTCAGACAAATAAATGCTGGAAATATAATAAAATAAAAGGACATAGCTTGGCTCATGGACCCCAGTCAGCAGGGGGAAAAGCGTTCAGGTTGACAAGTTTCCAGAACAGGCCAGGGTAGTTTTCATTTCTCAGCATCAATGACACTCTGTCTGTCGAGGATTTGTCACGGGCGATTGCCTTAGTAGCCATATTAGCAGACATCACTGCCCTGCCCCAAATGTGCCTTTAAGCTTCCTTTGATGCAAATTTTACAGCCAGAGCACATGGGAGGAAAATCCATTTCTCACACACAAATCTCCCAATGGGACATCCCTGGAAAGTAAAGTGAGGAGCTCTTCCCAGGAGGGATAGCTTGTCGGTTGGATACGGGGGAGAATGGGAGGCTCAACGCACGCTCAGACACTCTGATATGACAAGCAAGCCAGAGGATTACTAAGTTGTTCTCACATCACTTTCACTTTCTCAAACTTTTTTTTATCTTTTTCTTTTTATTCCAAGAACGCCATATCCAAACACATTAATTCATATTATATTAATATTATTGGTAAAACCAATAAAAAGACTATGGACCAGCATCGAAGACTAAATAAAATATTCTGAGCATATCCTTTTGAGTTCGAAGGGGTAATGTCAATTTCTGCTGATTATATATTAGACCAAGTAACAATGGAGGAAATGAAAGGTTGATAATTATAAATTAACATTATAAATTAATAATGTTATTGTGTACTACATTGCCCAAGGGAAGATATAAATATTGCATCCTTTAAGTGTGTGAAAGTTACATTCTACGTCCCAATTCTGCACTTTGACTGTATTAAAAATCAATTTTTTGTATATATACTGTATATACATACAATTATATATATACTTGATCACTGGGCCACTTCTCCTTGTTTAAATTGCATTTCTGGTACTTAGCCTCTTTATAATTGACACTTTATAATTTAAATTGTTTACATGGTCTGTTTAGTTTGCCCTGTTTGTTGATGTTGGTTCTGTTAGTCTTGTCTTGACCTTACTTTAGCATTTAGTTTAGCATTTACCTTAGAGTCTACTTTTGTTTTCATTAGTACTTTGTATTTTTATGGTATTGTATTATATCCTGTGTTTCCCACTGCTGCTGGGCTGTTGCAACAAACAAAATTCTCCTATGGGATATTAATAAAGTTGTATCTATCCATCTATTATGTTTCTGCCTCTTCATTCAGCGTCATTCGGTGAAAACAGTTCATAATGTCAATAGAGGCCCTCCAAATGAAGTGGAATTACTTTTAGATTGAAAGTACTTTCAAGTTTACTTTCATGGAGAATTTACAAAAACAAGGCACTTTGTTTCTCTTTTAATACAAAGCTACCAAAAATGAGGGTTTGCTTTCGTATAAGCCTGGGTCTGGCATGGTGTGCGCACGCTTAATAACACTAGCAGCTACCACATCCGACCATGGCAAGATAGGCAGCATGAGGCTGCTCTGCAGACGATTGGTTGATGCATATGCTGAAGTACTGATGGGAGAATATTGGCAGAGGGTCGAGAGAGAGAGAGAGAGAGAGAGAGAGAGAGAGAGAGAGAGAGAGAGAGAGAGAGAGAGAGGGGTTTATGTCCACGCTTGGCAACCATTTATTTTTTCTTTAAATGTCATGCCAATGAGGCGTTATTGAATTAAGTGAGAGAGAGAAATAAAGTCCCATCACATCTGTGGGATTAACCGTGAGGGTGATAATGAGACATGTGAAAGAGATAGTGAGAGAGATAAATAGTGTGTGTGTGTGTGTGTGTGTGTTAGAGAGAGTATAGAGTGACTGTGGGTATTTATATGTATGTGTATGAATAAGGTAGGAATTTCTGGTATTCTCCTGACCTCGAAGTGGGATTTGCATTTGTGTGCTAGCATTGCATTCATCTGTGTGCCGGTGTATGTGTGTGCTGACATGGTGTGTGAGTTTGTGTGTAGTTTGTTTATGACATTTCATGTTGGAGGAAGGAAAATCACTCATGACAGGATCCAGATATGCTGGACCCGTTAAAATGTTTTTACAAACTCAGTGTACACGTTCATTCCATACCATAATCGATGTAGAATAGTGATGATGATGATGTTTATTGAAAGAAAAAACATTCATAAAGCCACTTTCATAGACAAACAATGGCATTAAAGGGGACATATTATGAAAACAACACTTTTCCTGGGATTTGGGGTGTTGTTTTGGGTCTCTGGTGCTCCCACACGCAATGATTTTTTGAGTGAGATATGTATTTCTGAAAGTACCCCGCCTACAGTTACCAAACGAGCGAGTCAGTTTCGGCGGCCCCTGCTACATAGGAAGGGGGCACATTTGAATATTACCTCCCACTTCCCCTCTCCCCTCCAATCAGAGCATAGCTAAGATTTTGTGGACCAGCGGACGACCAGCTCCGTTGGGAGGAGCTCGGCGGCAGCCCGGCAGCTCAGCGCCGGAAGTACAAACCCTTTCTCTGCCGGACTGCCGCCGAGCTCCCTCCGCCGTCCGGCAGCTCCGGCGATGTACTCCGGGAGCTGAACTGCCACCAAAGCTTTCCGGCAGCACCGGCAGGTGTACCCCGGGAGCTGAACTGCCGCCGAAGTTTCGGCGGCAATCCAGCAGGTCCAGCGGCGGGAGCTCGGCAGCAGTCCGGTTGCTCAGCTTCCGGAGTACAATCCCCTTCTCCTTCATGTCGCGGTTCATGGACTTCAGAGAGTCAAGGCCAAAGTTCCTTTCCCCCAATTCTTCTCAACCACGGCCGAGATAACCCCCACTCTTTACTTGTTGTGGAAGTTACAGAGACATCAGACGCAGTCTTTATGATTCATAATATCATCCGAGGTGCACATAGCTTTTGGTGGTGATATTAGATATAATATTATATAAATACCTACACTATATAATATTATTATTATTATGTTATATTATATAAATATAGTGCTCCAGGAGTCCGCAAACGGCAACAATCCCTCCTCCTCCATGCTGTGGTTCAGTCTGACAGCTCATTGGTCAATGGGCAGCAGCTTATTTGCATTAAAGCTACAGGCACCAGAAACAGCGCATTATGAAGGGACTGAAACAAAGGGGAATAGAGGTAGGAGAGATTTTTTTTCCTAAAAGCTATTTCCAGCAAACAGCTTCAAAAACATGTTTTCTGGAACTCATATACTATGTTTACTTGTTGGGAAAAACACCATAATATGTCTCCTTTAAACTCACCTTTCAATGTTCAATACTTATTGGCAACAAGATTTTCTGATTGCAACGATTCTTAATGAGTTGTAAATCCTGTACGTTTTGTTGCTGTCTTGGTGATAAAGTATTGCTGCAGCTGATTTTAACGACAAGTTAAAGGCGATTCTTAAGTCTTTCCTACTTTAACCACAAGTTTTAGTGTAATGCATGCAGAAATATGCATTGTCTTTATAAAGCTGCTGGTCTAAGTCCAGCTGTGGCTCTAGCTGTGGGGAAGCCATCCGTCTACGATGACACACATTGAAAATAACACACTGCACTCTGTAATCATTCTGAATGCGGCTCTATAAAAGTGTAGCAAAAGATATTACTGCTACAGAAAAAAAGATGTTACGGAGGGCTGTAGGATTGATTACTCCTCCTCCCCTTCCAACACATTGAACAACACAGAGAATTTTTTTGCAAAGTCTTGTTTACATCGATTACAAAATAAAGATGGCAAAATTCTTGCGGCAACAGCCAAAGTGTTTGCATTTTGTGTTTCTATTATCGATACTTAAAGCGCTGGAATGCTACGTGTTGACCGATACAAGGGATTAAAGGATCCCAATGAGGCATTATGGGCCATGTTGGGGCCCCTGATAGTTCTAAGGGGCCCCTGGGGAGGCAGCCATTGCTGATCTGGGATCCAACAGTCCTACTATGTTGTGCCGGAACTTGTGGGGGGAGGGGGAGACTGCACAAAGCCTGTGCCGGGATTGATTTGGGGGACTAATACAGGCCTAATTGGCGCATTCACAAAACCCAGCAACAGCAGAATAAACACGAATGATATAGGATGTTTCCCAAGGAGGAATTACCCTTGTCACAACCACCTCCTTGCATCTCGTAGATTTCTCCGGCAGACTTCACCAACCACTCTGTTTAAAGGTGTGTCGCGTCGTCGCATTGTA
This sequence comes from Gadus chalcogrammus, assembly GCF_026213295.1. NCBI lineage: Eukaryota > Metazoa > Chordata > Actinopteri > Gadiformes > Gadidae > Gadus > Gadus chalcogrammus. Next base: position 18,316,353 of record NC_079414.1, on the reverse strand, counting down.
AAAGTCGTTCACAGAACAACACCCACTAACTCGGTCAATGCCACAGCTCAGTTGATGGGCTTTTTTGTTTGCTAATGAACCCACTCGCAAAATTACCTTTCATTACCTTTTTATTTACCCAATCTGCCTCTCAGCGCGTGAGCAGCGGGTGCCGGCGTGCCCTTGTGTGTGCATCAGCATCACGGCCCTGACCGCCTCACTGCGTCGGAGGACATGAGGGGGTTCGCGCAAATTAAATCCATTCAAGTGGTAAGACAAAGGCTGACACCGTTTCATTTCAAAGAGGTGGGGCGCGCGGCTACACCACCACCACCGCTCTCTGGACTCCCTGTTCCAGTACAGTTCATCCGCGTCTGTGTTCGGTGATGGGCTAAAAGTACCACCCCCCAACCCCTCCTCACCCCAACCACCACCACCACCACTCCCCCCCACACACACACACCACTCCCCCCTTCTTCTTCTTCAAGGTTTGCTGAGCAAGAGGCTCCCCAGGTAGCAGGTAACACTTGTGAAATGTAATTAACAGTCCCCTCTGAATGTCAATGATGAGCGTGCTCGGCGTCCCCACTCCAGCGCTGCGGGAGAGATAGGGTTGAAGAATGTGTGTGAGTGTCCAGTAGGGACGCGTTTGATATAATGATATCAAAAGCTTAAATAGTAAGGCGTTGTACAGCTGCCTGTATTGAGATAAAGAATAACGATGGAAGTCACTATGGCCGCTATTCCATGCATGAATTACAGCGTTTCTAATATTTTTGCGTGACTATGTGCAATGATAATATTTGGTTTATCTTTGGTTTGGCTCAGAGATAAAAAGAAAAACGCAAGCGTAATCTGTGGGAAGTTAGGTGGCCAGATTGGTTTGGATAAAATGGAAAATCATCCAGCCGTTTAAAAGATATTCCACTGAAGCACTCACTGTAGGGCATGGCTAATAGCAATAAGTGCCCTGATGGTCTTCTGTGTTACGAGCCTGGTCGACCCGCAGTAACCCTGCCTATCATCGCTGTGTTCAGCTGGTTCAGCCCCATCTTGGCCTTTCGGCAATCATGCAAATCCTTCTATCCAATCACTCATGATCTTAGTGTGTGACCAAATAATTAATCTCCTCAATGTCAGCTGAGGCTTTGTAAAATGGGCAGTTTCCGTAGACTGCTACGCTTCTCTGCCGTGAAGCATAACAGTCTAACATTACTTTTCCCATCTGCGATAGTGGAGTGCAACTATAAGAAGCATTCGATATAGTCGTTGGCTTCTGTATTGCTAATGAAACAAATGGAGGGAAGAACAAAACCACAACAACCACGTTGAGATGACAGATGAACCGAGGGCAAGCATGAGTCAATCCGGCCAGGCAGGAATAGAAAAGGAAGACAACTTTTAAGTTTTTGCTCATTCGCCGGTCTCAGTTACAGACTGGATTGAAATAAGAAAAGCACAGAACAAGACATCCAGATGATTAAGGCTCAGGACTCCGTTCGAGGTTCAGAGGAGTCCGCTATTAGGAAACACTCTGAGGCTAGGACAACAAGCGAATGATATTCCACTACTGTTGGTGTGCCACGGTGATCCATGGGATTAGATGTTTAAGTGCTGTAATACATTTTTGCTGGTGTGTCTTTCGCAAATTTATATCCATTACCACTGGAGGGCACCGACTGTTTTCCATTTTCGCCTCGGCATCAAATGCAACGTCTATAAATCCAACGGACCAATTTAGCTGACAAGCAAATTGGACCACAAGAGGGATTCAATTTGTGCCCACGATTCTGCAGCATTCCAAGTATTTCAATCACAATGTGTGATATCTTCACCACAGACAACAATAACAGCAACAACAACGATAATACCATTGCCCGCTTGTATTACACTCCTCGTATCTGCTCACGCATGGTGCTTAACTGTGATAGGAGTTTACCAGGAAATAACTGCTTTGTCTGCCGGAAAATCAGGTCTGTTGTGTTTTTATGGTCACAATGTACACATTTTTTGTCGGAAAGAGGGGGAGTAAGAGGAAAATAATATATTTAATTGGGTTTTAAATGTATATTTGCTAATTATTCTGCAAGACGCCAGATTCAGAATAGCAGTAGGGTAAACATCCACTCTACATCCACTCTCTCTCTATTTAAATATATATTAAACTCTTAGTTAAAAAGGATTTGAATCATTTAAGATAATTGTGTTCAATATCACCCTCTGCTGTTACAATACAGTTCTTTAACCCTCCTATATTCTTTATTCTATCTATTATTAAAGGGTCTGGGATTAAAGCAGAGGAGGTTCCAGTAGTACCACCTATGGGTGCCTCATTAGGACAATAATTGGACCTGCACTCATAATTAGCATGAGGTTCAACTCCCTGAGGTCATATTTTTCCTCTAGAACTTTGAACAGTCCCTGCAGATGCGAGTCCCCTGCTGCTGAACTCAATCTACAACTCTAATACCCAGAACAGACATTGTGTCACCACACGTCACACAAGTAAAACACTGCCGAAAGTGTCTCTTAAATTAGCTTTGACACTGCATGTGGAAAGCCTACACAGTCGTCCATGATCAATATATAACTTGATACGGGGCACAGCGGACTGGGGATCAATCACATGCAAAACCATACATAGTTAAAAGTGTCAAAACACTGGCCCTGCAAAACTCAAGGATGAAATGAAAATGGATGAGCCTGGATCTAGTTTTCAGTATTAGCTGCTCAAATGAAGAGTTAGCTGAAGGCTGCTATCTCTCAGACAAGAGACTTCATGATCGCAATGGGCTCATTTTTGTTTGAAAGAAATTTTCATTTGAACCACTATGCTTGAATTCATCACATTAAAGTCTCTGGATCGTGAAATTGTTTCTCTTGGAGTTCAGGAGTTGTACCTTAAGCACAGGAAGTCCTCCGACATTTCATTGCAGCTCTTTCGGAAACCTGAAATATTTCTTCTGGTTCTGATCTTCATGATCCATTAGAGGAAGTGACTCATCCAATGATAAATATATATATATATATATATGGGAAACAGCACAATAAGCGGACATAGATTACGCCCACTCCTCTATTCCCGCTGAGCACACACACTGGTGGTAATTTGAGAGGCCGTGTGCAGGGTCAAAGACAGTAGCAGGCTAGAGTTTTAGACTCAGGTCAGCTCTATTTAAGGAGCAGACTCTGAGACTTCTGAAGCCTGGCAGAGACAAACAACAGGAAAACACAGACAGGCAGACAGACAAGTGCAGAGAGGGACAGAGAGAAAAGGAAAGAAAGACACTTTCCACCAACTCCACCACAAAGCGAGGAGGTTTTTTCCTTTTGTGGGTGGGATGGCGCTGCATCTCAGCCTTTGTGTGTGTGTGTGTGTGTGTGTGTGTGTGTGTGTGTGTGTGTGTGTGTGTGTGTGTGTGTGTGTGTGTGTGTGTGTGTGTGTGTGTGTGTGTGTGTGTGTGTGTGTGTGTGTGTTGTTTTTTTTGTTGTTTTTTTTGCTTTGAGTGGCAAATCATAAATTGTATTATCCATATTATATGCACAATCTGAATCCATGAAAATAACGAAATTATATACTGTATAAGAAAAACACCATGTCTTTTTCAGGAAGATGCAGTGGCTACTGGGTGTTCAACTTCCAGCTGAGAGGTACCACCTCCGAACCCCAACAGCCAACTTCTACACGCATCTGAAGTCACTGAAAGTCGGTTTGGATTAACACATACTAAATTACCTAATGGTAAAACATTTCACTCCATTTCGTAGAATGACTGGATTTGGGTGCTTTGAAAAAGTTTCCTCAGTCTTAATCACTTTCCTGGTCTACACTCAAAAGTGGAAAACATAATTAAAGTTTTTGCACCTTTTCTTATCAACAGTTTAATTAAATACGAAAATCTGCGACACCTCACAGCCCATGGTTATTTTTGTCCCGGCTCCCTGGAACGTAGTATTAGCATAAAGATTGAGTGTGCGCTCCTCTCTCCCTCTTTCTTCCCCAATTCTCTATCTCTCTCTCCCTTTTACCTCCAACTTCTCTCTCTATTTCTCTATCTCCCTTTTACCTCCAACTTCTCTCTCTATTTCTCTCTCTCCCTTTTACCTTTTTCTTCTCTTCTCACTCTCTCGTTTGTCTCTTCTCTATCTCTCTCGTCCTCTCTTCTCTCTGTCTCTCTCCCTCTTACCTACAAATTTTATATCCTCTCTCTCTCTCTCTCTCTCTCTCTCTCTCTCTCTCTCTCTCTCTCTCTCTCTCTGTGAGCCCGGACGACCGAAGTGGCTCTTTCTTGTGTTGACAACCGATTATTTACATCTGCTCTCCAGCTGTTTATGTATGTTTATCCTCCAGGAGGGTGTCTATGTTAATTCTGAACTTTTACATTGAGTTTCAATTAACCGTGGGCTGAAGTGTCTCGGCCCCGGCAGTAGATGGGGTCATGGTCCTCTCGCTACTGCTGAAGAACTGCTGCGGTGTCACAGTGTCGTTAAGACGAGGCCAATCAAGCCGCCATTGAGATGAGCTGATTGGTGCCTTGCTTTGTGTGGTTGACCCCTCTGACACTGTCTGGTAATGTGTGTGTGTGTGTGTGCGTGTGTGTGTGTGTGTGTGTGTGTGTGTGTGTGTGTGTGTGTGTGTGTGTGTGTGTGTGTGTGTGTGTGTGTGTGTGTGTGTGTGTGTGTGTGTGTGTGTGTGTGTGTGTGACTTGAAGCATTAGAAGAACATTACTTTGAGAACTACCACGTCGGCTAGACTAGAATTGATGTCAGTGCAAACCGTATCCCATAATTTTGACAAAAATAATGACTTGAAGATGAGTTTTGAAAGGAAGCTGACCTCAGGGGGAAGGCAAATGTCACGCGGAGAAATGCACTCTCTAATTCACTCACATCCACACACACACACTAACATCCAAACACACACACAATGAACTCAAAAGGGAGTGTGAGCTTCCGTCCTACAAGGTGATTTGTCACCAAATTCACTCTCCCATTTTTCAAGATGAATGGATCCTAATACAGGACCAACAACATTGACTCCTCAAGGATGGAACAGTCGCTCCTCATCGTGGAAGGTTCAGTATTATAACCTAAGATATGTGTGACTCTAGTCTCAATACCACTTCACTCAAAGCGCAGCTCTTGTACTGTGACATTCCGCTCGGTTGTGGGGGAATGTCACACCACCTAGATTCATAGTGCATATTGGATTCCTAGGTTCATAATGTAGTCACACCTCCAGTCTGAAGGACCCTTGAAACAAAATGCCCAGCTCCTACCTGGCGTTGAATACCATGTATCTGACGCCACTTGAAGTCACTTTCGATTCAAATGTGTCAATAAAATAAGCGCATGTAAAGCCTGCAATTTTGCAAACCGTGAAACCGTAAATACGACTGCATGTCGTATTTATTTTTGCCTGATCCGTGATGTCAGTGTTGCAGGCCCATTTTAACTCGGATAAGAATGCATGGCGTTTAGGGTGCTCTTCAAATCTGTAATGAATGGCTCCTACCCTTTTGTTTCTATATATGTCAGTGGTCACGCCAGAATCTCAGCACATGCTAAATATGCACGACCATACCGTGGAAACATGAAGAGTTTACTGCTGTGGAGGCTCGATCTATTTCCTCTGTGATGCATTCCGGAAACATCTAAATAGGAATGAGAACATGCTGAGACGGCTGTAAAGAGAGAGCGAGAGAGAGGCAGAAAGAGAGAGATAGAGACAGAGAGAGAGAGAGAGAGAGAAATTGAGAGTAAGAGAGAGAGGGTCAGGGACTGAGACAGGGAAAGTGAGAAAGAGCTTCTAAACTGTCAGTAGAACAGCAAGGCCCTAATAATGTAAGGTTTTCTGTCTTGATAATGACCATTTGCTTCAGTCCAGGCTCTGTATTCATATGCATGTTATTGTTTGAGAGACGGTGTCAGGGACGGATGCTGCATCTGACCCAACCGAGCTCAGTTCATTTGACTCAATTGTTGTGGAAGAATCCGTTCCTCCGTTGATATTCTCTCTCATCACCAGTCTCTGCTCAAAAATCATTCTTTCAATTATATTTAACTTCTAATACCTCTTTTCTCAGGATGGTCAAAATACGGCCCTCACATTAGTGCTGATTTCCACTGAATAAGGTATAAGCTACCAGTGTTTGCCAAAACATATTTGGAATTTGAAGGTATATGGACCCAACCTTGATCTCTCTCTTGTGCTTTAAAGTGAATTCCCCTTGTGCAACTAAATAGTGATTTCCATGTTAAAAAACCGTGTTCTGATGCTTTCGGTTTGCGGAGGATACAGTGAAACATTTACAATTCAGCCCTGAATATTTGCGTGTGCTCTCCCCCTTGCTGCAACGACTCCCCTTTATTCATGCGTGGGGACATTCCCGAGGGCACCTGAGAGAGCGGATAGAGCACCTCTCTGCACCGCCTCACAGGGATCGCTCCTCAGCCTCCTATTGGTATGCAGAGGTGGCCACCGCGCGCTTGTGATGGAGGCGACGGGCTGCTAAGTGGTAGCTCATCCTGCTTAACATGAGAGAAAAGCTTAAGAAGCCACGATCACTCGGTCATCTTCTGCGTGTGAAAGGAAGACGATAACCCTCTTCCTCTTCTGGCGTTTGTGACTGCCACTAGAACCGAGGTAAAGAGGTTAAAGGATCGCCTGGTGTTCGACGCACCAGCCAAATGCACTGGGTTCAATCCTCAAAGACTTTGATAAAAGCCACCGACTAAATTGTAGATATCGATTGACTAAATGATTGTAAGAGTAAATCAAAGCAGGAACGTTTTATCTGCAAACGGAAATACTTTTCTGGTTATCCCTGGAAAAGCAAGGCCCATAACAGAATTACTCCTATGGATTCAGGAAGCTATATATGAGATATATATGTATATGGCATATTCTATGACTCATACATTATATAGAAGATAGCTGTAAGGTATGGCTAAAGGCATAGCATCATATCTGTTGATGTATTGCTAAAGGCATAGCATCAGATCCGATATTGCTGTGTTCATCTACAGTTCCTCCCCTTCCGATGCCCTCTGAATCTATAAGCCCTGGGTGGAACGCACACCTGGAATGTTAATCGGGGAAACAAGCCTGCTCATCAGGGTTAACTTTCTATTGTGGGACAGGGACTTAGAAGTAAAAAGAGAAGGTATGCTCTTTATTTGTGTTCATGCATTAGTGCCAATGAGTGTTGTCCATATGTGCGAAAGCATTTTTATTTTTGTCTGCTCTACCACCCAAGGCATTAGAAGGATGGGCCATGAAGATAAAAACAGACGTGGCAGGTCAGGCTATTACATGAAGTGTGATGTGAATGTTCTCCAGATAATTGCTGACTGGGTGGATGCGTTCAGACTGACAATTGTTCACATTCGACTTTAATTCGAAACCTCCACTGCCATATATCTTTGCATACAGAAATAAGTTCCATTTCGTCTCTTTTCTAGTTCAATAGCATATTCTACCTTGGAAACGGGAACATTTTCCTGTACCGCTTTGAAAGAACTTAAACTCATGACTGCCAATGTCTACTGTCACTTAATCCAACCAAAAAACGAAAAACAATCTACCCAAAACCGAACCGCACGTGCCAAAGTGTTATTTGTTTCGTTTTTTTGCGGAGACGTGCCACACACACAAAAAAAGCAATTTAAATGCCTTTCAGTCCACCATCAAGGCTGCATCCAGTCCTGAGCATGTCTGGACCACGCACAAACAAGTAGACCTCATCCCTACAGAACACGGTTCAAATGAGTGGCGAAAGCCTCTGCCAGACTCCGGTCCCAACAGCGCGTGGCAGCAGCGTGCCACAAGCTCCTCTTGCCAAACAATCGTTGTGGCCTTAATCGCTTGGAAGAGCTCTGCCTTCTCCTCTTTCATCCCCAGCAGCTGTAAATAAATGGCTAATTTAGGGAACAAAAGCAGGAATTGACAATCGCCTTTTTTTCCAAAGCTGGTGTGAGCGTGAAGAGGTGGGTGGTGTTGTGTGTGTGGGTTACGCTGAGCCACTCTGATTGGCTGTTAATGGTAGGGATGGCGGCATCATTGGCTTGCGATTACCCGGCTAATCCTGGTTGGGCTGAAGCATGGGGGCCGTATGGTGGCTTCTTACGGGTAAGCACTTACCATACGGTGCTTATGGGTTGTTATGTTGGTGTTATGGAGGTTTGTTTGTTCCTGCGCGGGCGTGCGTTTTCACTGATCTAGTGGCAGATGGCAGATGAGTAGACCCTGATCCCAAGGAGCATGACGACGAACCGCACGTGAATGGTATTTTACAGCATCCCTTGCGACGTTGATGCTAATGATAATGTCCGTGCTAATGCTATCATTATCATTTACGTCACGCTAGCCGGTTGATTCTGACGCTATCATTATCTAAGACTCGTCATCACCGCTGTTTTTATCGTTAGTAGCAACGTCAACGGCTGTTGACATTTAAATCTTCATCATCATCATCATCATCATAAACATTTCCAACCCCTTCCAAGTGCTGTCTTCTGCACTATGGCAGATGGGAAATAACAAGCGACGCATGCCCTAACAATGACAAAGCACTTTGTAGAAAACACCATTGGTATTCACTGTCGGAACACACACACGCTGAGGGTCAAAGGTCATCATTTAGGGCTTTGGCAGGAGACAAGACTTAAGTCCCCTGCCAAAGCCCTAAATGATGACCCCTGACTTTCAGTGTTTTTCGGTTGTTAGTCTGTGTTGCTGGTATATGGTAGAGAAAGAGCCGTATATGTTCCTCAATAATGATTTTCGTAAAAACATCATTACTCATCACTCGTCAACTCTGAGCCAGATTAGCGTCAGGAATGTTTTCCTCCAACAACCTCAGGAGAAGGGATGTAAACCATCTCTTCTCATTGCATTTCACACTTGGTGACGTCATTGAGTAAATCCAGTTCAGTACCACCATGATTTCAACACACTCCTATCTGACAGATAAAAATGTACTGTAGGCTACCAATGATTGGAAAAAACTGTACGTGTGTCCTTAGGGGTGTTCCACCGTCATGAAAATACGAATGCATAATATATCTACTCCATCACATCCTTTCAAATATTAATATATACAAAAAAAAAATTGTGTGTGAGGTTGCGAAATAAGAAACGCAGAAAATAGCCAAGGAAAGGAACAGACCAAAACTACAATTAACTCTATTTTGATTTGCAATACTGCATGTTAGGGATCAGGGTTAGCGTTAGGGTTAGGGTTATTGCATGCCAGGCTACATTGGTTGAACTTCTATCGGGTATAAACAATGTACTCAGCCCTATGTCAAATAGAGCCCTTCCTGCAACTCCACAACTTTTTTTCCTATTATGTAAAAAATATATATATATATCCAGTCTGTGTTTGCAGCGGTTGTCATATCTCCCTGCGGTGAGCGGTAACCGTTCCTCCCTCAGACTGGACAAGGGATGGGCGTTCCGCTGGGACAGACAGACAGACAGACAGGTCGTCCGTCCGCATCTCCCTCTCAGACACGTAACCAGAACAGGCAGGCTCTGAGTTGTGCAGCTTTGTGAGACAAATTATAACATTAAACATGGCTGTCAGTTTATCCTTTGATCTCAGCGCGACTACGTCTCTGGATTATCTGGGAGGGAGGGAGGGAGGGAGGGAGGGAGGGGGGTAAGGGAGGAGGGGTGGGGGGGAGCGACAAAGTGGCGAAGTGCTTGTCATTTTTCCCCACACCTTCTTGTCAAGACGTCCAGGTTCTCAAACCCCTCCCAAACTGCAGAAGCTGGAAAGGAGGAGTGATTGCCAACTGGCACTCTGAATAAGCAGAGCTACCCCAGCCTCTACTTACGTTTTCCCATTAGAAGCCTCTGGTGTTGAAGCCACAGTTGTAGTTATGTAGATATATAGAAGAGTTACATAGTGCAGATTTATATTTTGAGGGTATGGGTTATGCCTTTTAGAGCTATGTTTGTAAGTCAATACGTAATTGTTTGTTTATCATAGAGCATTAGCAATTTTAGCATTTGTTTACCAAGAGATGATTGAATCGTTCTCTGCCGCCAATGACCCCATCAGCATTTGTTTATGTTTCCCAACTCGTAAATAAAGGGATTGGCTTGAGTGACTCCTGCAGGGGGAAACGTCCACAGAATGACACACACTAGCTTTAGCCAGAGATAGACCAAAGATATACCAGCCCTGGATAGACTCACAGACACTATAGAGACAATAAGTATCCTATTATAAAGATCTGTTTTTTACAAGTGTAGTTGCTGTTAATGCTGTTAACACATGGATGTTCAAATAAAAATAATAACCTAGGGGAAGGAATTAGCGGAATAACAATTTGCTGTTTCATCTCAGAACACCACCGAGTAAAGTCTTTTACTCGGTTTCTCCTGCTGATCTGCCGGCTCTATCTTAATCCACATGCTCGGCTCTGAATTTGTTTTCATGTCTGGATTTCTTTTGAAAAAATACTATCCAGGTCAGGTGGTATTCAAGGTCTTTTTGGGTTATACCGACAATGTTCATGTTATTCAAATGAACCCCCAGAAAGTCATATGTAAAAATATCTACATGACCCGGTTATTTAATGTCTGCAAAATTTAAATAACAGTTGGAACATTACAGAGGAAAGGAGATAAAATGCATTCAAATGGGGCGAAACCTTCTGCATAACCACTGAACTCTCTCTCTCTTTATCTCTCTCCCCCAACCTTCTTTCAGAAAGTGTTGTTTTCAAACTCCACAACTACACAAAACAATTGCATTTTTTTAACATGACACCTTGTATTATTCTTTACAATGCAGTTAAACGTTAAAAAAAAAGAATATTCTGCCGACATGCAGCACATGAAAATGCCTACTCCTTAAAGTCCATGGCCGTTAGAATCTGAAGGATGAAAAATAGGCATTCAAAAAATCATTATGCTACCGACTCATGGTAGAAAATTAAATATACAACGTTTATGACATAGTGAAAGAAACGCATGGTTGGCCCTGGCTCCTTAACCTCTCATAAGCCTGTGATACAGCAGCATCCAAAGCTTCCCTCTCAGTTAACGCTGTGGAGACACACGAAAGAAACAAATCCCTTACAGAAGCTCCGTTTTTATTAGCCTCGCGGCATCTCCGCACTAAACCCGGGAGCGACGCGCAAATGGACCTTAAATCAAAACGTGACGCCAATTGTCCACAAAGGAAGAAGTGGGACCAAAAAACATGGTGTAGTGTAAATGATATAAGCGCTGCGCTAACGCTACTCCTTAAAGTTTCCCCCGCGATAGAGAGGCGAAGAGAGAGCGGGGGAAATGGAAGAGGGAGGGAAAATGAGCGAACGATAAAGCCTGGGCTTTGTGTCAGTATCCGCTAACCCGTGGCTGGTCCTAAGAGCGGCCGGTTAAATCATCTGTGAAGTGTACAGTGCGCTGGCTTAGTGCTGATGTTGCACCTCATTCCACGGATGAGAAACCCCTGAATCACCCCAAGAACAGCTTGCACTCAATTCCATTCCAACTCCAAATCCATACTCTCCAGAATGTTGGAACCACTGCGCATGCGCACGCACACACAGACACACGCTTGGTAGGCATGCACACACACTCACACTCATACAGACACACGCACACACACACACACACACACACACACACACACGCATATACGGACACATAGGTACACGTTCACACACACGCGCGCGCGTGTGCGCTTCTACCGATCTGTATTTGGAGTGCAGTCATTGCTTTAGTACTATCCTATGGTCCATCTAATGGAAGCTAAGGCTACTATTAATGAGAATGGATTCCATCTTAATTGACGCTATGTTCTATTAGTCTGTGTTCACATTCGCCAAACCAGGACCAGAAGCGAGGCGCACAAGGGTATCGAAACCTCTCCGTCGCGTTCCTGTGGTCAGCCTGCAGAAGACTCCTGTAGAGCCAATCCCTGTCTCTGAGTGCAATCAGGAAGGGAACATGTGAATGTCCCCCCGATCCTCGAGGTGTTTTGCAGTAAATCGTGTAGTAGTCCTACCTTATGAGGTTCTGGAAGGTGTGACATTGTTCTTGCCTCATCCAGGCTTGCCTCGCCCAACGTCGATTTCAAGTGTCACAGCAAGTGGAATTGAACAATTTAGAGGTGGTGTATCATCAGCCATCTATTGCTCTTCAGGCCCATTTTCACTGTTGGAATTGGCTTTTTTTTGCTAAGCTTTAAATGGACATGAAGGCTAGTGATGACAAAATAACACATGGCTTTTCGCACAAGGAGAAAAGGCAGTAGCAGGCAAATGTATGATAACCGAAATTGGAATTCACAGCTGCCTATTCCTCCAAACAAATTGGATGTTTTATTTATTACGTGGTAGATATTATTGTATTAAAAAAAAACATATCAATGTATCAAGCAAGGTTTCCAAAGCTATTAATGTCTTCTGGCGAGGGAAGTCCTGCTTACAAATAAAAACCGATAAGTGTTAATATTACAGTCGGGGGCTTCTAGAAATATTTCAACATATTTATCTGTCATTGTAAAGTCAGTCTGCGATTCTTATAGAAAGACAGTTGTGCAGGCATAATTCATGGGGGATGAAATAAGGACATCTACAAGTTATACTGTTTTGATTTGGTACGATCCTCTCACCAGATCTTTATCTTTGGCACGTCTCGTGATTATTCGACAAACAACGCCATTAAACAAACAACATATCTGGCTCTCACTGAGTAAGGCAGTGCCTGACGTTTACGATAATACGCGTCATCACTGCATGCTAATGTGTGCATCAATATAGCACCAGCCAACGATAACACAACTGTAATGTAGGCTACTGCCAGAAACAGAACCAGCTCTTCCGTTGTTGCCTTGCTGAATGCAGCGTGGTGATGCGCCTCTATGCACGTTCAAATGTGCTACACGTGGTTCAGAAAAGAAAAGCTGAGGTTCAGCAGCACAAATGATGAATAGGGGAAAATATTGATACTGATGTTCAATTGACTAATTTAGGTTTTTCAGTGTGTGTGTGTGTGTGTGTGTGTGTGTGTGTGATAGAGAGAACAGCGCTGTATATAAGAGAATACCAAAATATGGTGTGTATATATATATATATATATAATTCAAAGACTACAAGCAGTGAGCTGAGTTTTTAATGCACTTTCTCGTATGAAGAGAACTTTATCTATGCTAATGCAGGCAGACTAATGTGCTTGGGCGAATTAACTTCTCCTATGCAAATGGTTACACTTGCCGCACCACATCTAGTTTAGGCATAGACCCAATCTGACGGCTGGGAAAGCAGCTGAAGTTCAAATGCAGGACCCCCATTAATGTGTCAATCCACGGACAGACTGCCACCCCCCACCCCCCCCGTTCCATCCCCTTTCCCCAGTCAGACACGTGAAAACGTTTGAATGTTGAATTATTGTATTCTCAGTACAATAGAAAATGCGAAGGAACAGAAATGTACATTATTGGAAGAAAGAAAAAAAAGTGTCAAAAGTCTGACCGTAATCCTCTCAGTATGCAGGTCACAGCGAAATGGCTTATTGTCTGTCTGAGAAGAAATGTCTTTTAATGGGTGGCTTTCAGGAGCTGTCAACACTGAAACCAGGAAATGTGTTATGAATGTTTTCATTATAAATGCTAAACCTCAGAGTGGGGATTTTAATGGAGCTCTTTCCTGGGTCTGGGGACTAAAACAGCCAATATGACACTCTGAAACGCTCCCCGTGAGGAACGCGTGTTTAAACTGAGATGAATAGAGGCCAACTGTTAGTGTTGAAATTATGTTTGCCCGTCAGACATAAAATCTTTCAAATGTCATATAAAAGGTAAGAAAATTACACATAGAGAGAGGTATTGGCAAATGATAAAAAGGATGTGAGATATCTTTTCGAAAGAATATTTCCCATCCATCTACTTTCTTGAATATCTTACCATACATTACATACAGCACCAAGAGTTCATTCCCATGATGAAAGTCCTAGGAAATTCATAGGATAATAGAAAATGCATTTGGGAAATTGCGTTCACGTGGAAACCACAGAAGCCGAATAACTCTATTATTAGTTTATGATTTATTGAGCTCTGCCTAATTACCATAGATAAGCAATATTTTGGGAAACAGGCTTTCGGCTTACAAAATAAATATAGTTTTATTTGTGTGGGAGTTATGTTATTCGATTGCACTTCTATCTACCTATTTCATTATTCATCCATCACATCTAACTTCTGACTGCCTGCCTGTCTGCCTGCCTGTCTGTCTGTCTGTCTGTCTGTCTGTCTGTCTGTCTGTCTGTCTGTCTGTCTGTCTGTCTGTCTGTCTGTCTGTCTGTCTGTCTGTCTGTCTGTCTGTCTGTCTGTCTGTCTGTCTGCCCACAGATCAGTCATCATGTGTCCACCGGGACAAGAGCCAGCTCACTGCGATGTGTTTTCACTCGCTGAGGTCAGATCCTTTCAACTGCGACTCACTGCTCATCAAATATTCACGAAAAAGAGACAACACATCTAATACAGCGAGCGGGGGCCGACCTGTTTCTTGAAAAATGATCCCACGCTATAATGCTCTGCGAATCACGAACCAGAGACACAAGCGCGTTCCCATGCCTGATCTTTTGTGAAAAAAAAAAAAAAGAAACAACATACAACAAACCAGCTCATCTCACCAGAGATAAACCATCCTGGAGACTAAAACCTCCCCTACCGCTTCCCCTCTCGCTTGACTTCCACGCTGGAGCTCCAATTACCCCGTCGGGGAAGGAGGGATGCTGGGAGCCCAAACACTCTTCTTATTGATTTATTTCCTGTGTTGTCAGTTCTAGCGGGGCGCTTTCTGCTGGCGGGGGGGGGGGGAAGGCGAGGGGTTGTGGGGGTGTGAGACCGGGTCAGCACACCTGTGGCAGAGGGCCGCTGCCTGGGGGGAAACCGTCTGTCCCTTTGCGTCTTGCATTCCTCACTGATCTCTGCTTGTGTAGACTTGAAATATACGGTATACAGCTACCGGGATGCATATGGTCAACCAACAGGGCAATACCTGACGTTCAGGGCAGAGAGACACTTTAATTTGCACCATACTGGTCTGGCACAAATCTTATTTTGATATATTTCCCTCTGTTTATTATTTCTGGCAGTTAATTTGCATGTTATATAGTCTGTGGACGGTGCCACCCCATCGGTGAGCATCGGGTGAAGGAGGTATTTCAGTCTTTAATAATTTGTTTTAAAATGTTGCTAGAATTGAATTGAATTGAGCATCCAAAGTTGAAGTGCTGGTGCGTTGGTGTGATAGAAGCACAAAGAACAAGCTGACTCCAAACTATGGAAAAGGACCAAATGTATGTTAGCCCACCCTGCAATCTACAGTTTAAAACCCCATCCTGCAGATGTCTACTACAATTATACAGCACAGTCAAACAGTGCCTCACAAAGGAATGAATAAAGATCTTCTCATCATGCGCCATTATGAAAAGCATCCTTTTTACTAACAACTTGTTATAAGGCATCTAAGAAAATGTAATTTCATTCTACAGTCAACTCATTACATGCTAACTGGCTGGGTAGCATCCACTTTAGGAACAATTGATATCGAAATGATTGATTGCTCCCGTTGGATGATGAAAAGCCAGGCAGATCATTTTATCTCATTCATTATCATTACGGCTAACATTAGCCAATGCTGGTTAAATTGTTTTACTCAGTGTTCTCGTCATACTCGTTGTTCCAATCATTTCTGACGTTGGCAACATGGTGTCCTGTCTGTAGTTTAACAGAACTACATTTTACTACGAGTTTTCCACTGATTGTCCACTGTTGTACACCTCCTCCTCCTCCTCCTCCTCCTCTCCCTTCTCCTCCTCCTACTCCCACTCCTCCTCCTCCTCCTCCTGCTCTCTCTTCTCCTCCTCCTAATCCAACTCCTCCTCCTCTCCATTCTCCTCCTCCTCTCCCTTCTCCTCCTCCTACCCCACTCCTTCTCCTCCTCCTCTCTCTTCTCCTCCTTGTACTCCCACTCCTCCCCCTTCTCCTCCTCCTCTCCCACTCCTTCTCCTCCTCCTCCTCTCCCACTCCTCCTCCTCCTCCTCCTCCTCTCCCTTCTCCTCCTCCTACTCCCACTCCTCCTCCTCCTCTGCCTTCTCCTCCTCCTCTCCCTTCTCCTCCTCCTACTCCCACTCCTCCTCCTCCTCCTCCTCCTCTCCCTTCTCCTCCTCCTACTCCCACTCCTCCTCCTCCTCTGCCTTCTCCTCCTCCTCTGCCTTCTCCTCCTCCTACTCCCACTCCTTCTCCTCCTCCTCTCCCTTCTCCTCCTCCTACTCCCACTCCTCCTCCTCCTCTGCCTTCTCCTCCTCCTCTCCCTTCTCCGCCTACTACTCCCACTCCTCCTCCTCTCCCTTCTCCTCCGCCTACTCCCACTTCTTTTCATTCCTCTCATCCTCTTTATTATTTGCCTCCTCTTCCCCCTTTCCCTCCTCCTCCACATTCTCCTCCTTTTTATTCCTCTCTTCCTCTTCCGTCTCCTCTACCTCCTCATCCACCCACCTCTTCTTCACACATTATTCCTCCTACTGCTCCTACTTCCACGCCGTCTTCTTCTCCTCGTCCTCCCCCTTCTGTTCTTCACCCCCCTTATTCTCATTCTTCTCTTCTTCTGATCATCATCCTTTGCCTTCTCTTTTTCGTCATCCTTCTTCTCTTCTTCTCCTTTTCCTCTCCCCTCCACCACCTGCTTAACCTCCTCCTCGTCCCTTCTTCCCCCCTCTCCCTCAACTTTTCCTCCTCATCAACCTCCTCCGCATATTTCCTCTCCTCCTCCTCCTCATCAATCCTCATCACCTCCTCCTTCCTCTTCTCCTCCTCCTCCTCCTCCTCATCCTTCCTCTCCTCTTCCTCATCCTTCCCCTCCTCCTCATCCTTCCTCTCGTCGTCGTCGTCGTAATCCTCCTGCTCCTCCTCCTCCTCCTCCTCCTCCTCCTCATCCTTCCTCTCCACCTCATCCTTCCTCTCCTCCTCCTCCTGCTCCTCCTCCTCCTCATCCTTCCTCTCCTCCTCCTTCCTCTCCTCTTCCTCCTCCTCCTCATCCTTCCTCTCCTCCTCCTCCTCCTCCTCCTCAGGAACATCAGACCACAGATGAAGTCCAGTGATGGAGAAGCGTCAGGCTCTCTCTCTGCTGATAACTCAGCTTTAATCTGCACGCTGCAGGCACGGCCCAGTGACTGAGCACCAGATTTACTCCCAGTTGGTCCACGTTATCACACCAGAGCAAACAAATGGGCACACACACACACACACACACACACACACACACACACACACACACACACACACACACACACACACACACACACACACACACACACACACACACACAAATACGAGAACATATATATACGCACACTCACACATACACACCCACACACACACACACACACACACACACACACACACACACACACACACACACAAAGACAGGCAGGTAAACTCACATGCTCACGCACACACACACACAAACACACACACATATAAGGCTGGATGGAACCTGAATTACAGCTGATTGCACATGGGGTTATCAGTGGGGCTAAGGAAGAAACTTTTTCACAGTTTTTTAATCTTTGCTTGATACTGGGTACAAACACACAGCAGCAAACTAGTCAAAAAGAAACACAAACAAAATGTCTCTATCGCAGCAGAAGCTGGAATTACTTTTTTTTTTATTCTTTACTCTGTTATTGGCAGATTCTGTATCTTATTTAAAAGACTGACAAAAACGTACGTGTCGCTATTTAATACAATGTTCACTCAGTTATTGTCAGGTATCTTGTTAAAACGACTGGAAAAAAAACAATTAACTATCACAACAGAGGCTTAGAATTAAGTTGTTTTCCTAAGCTGAATCCTGCATATCACTTTTTTATTCTGTTCACTCTGTTATAGTCTGGTATCTTATTCCAAGGACTGAATGTGGTTCTTTAAATAGAACTCACTGAAACGTATTCAACTTTTTGTAAAGAGGTTACGAAACCACCGGCCACAGTTTCAAACCTCCTCAGGCAAATGCCTTGCAGACGGACTCTATCAGTACTTTGCCGTGTGACATTTAACCACATGAATAATCAATATATTCATCCTACAGTCTGTTGGTTTCTCCAACACCAGTACAGCAGCACCAGCACCAGTACAACAGTACCAGTACACCAGTATAGCAAGCTAGTTTTTTGTTTAAGGCCAAAGTATCTCTACTATCTCATTAGTAACACAATTGACACTTAACAGACATCACCTCTTTGTTGATGTCCATTTATTTTGTAGTAGCTATGTGAAAGCAGAAGATTTACTTTCTTGCACTTCACTGGTATTTATAGTGAAGTGCAAGATCGAAATAAGCCATTGGCCTCTCTCTCCGTGGGTGTGAAAGGGTAGAACGTATTGTGTATTGCCAGGGTAGGGCATCCTTTACACGTGGTTCAACTCAGGATATGTGTAGATGCAGCACGCAGGGAGTCACTGGTTCACTATACCCAAGCATTTTTGAAAGAGTTAACAGTTGTGCACTTGGAAAATGCTTTTTTGTTAAAGAAAGAATTTAAACAGAGGCTGAAAAGAAATGTAAAAATAAATCTGACATGAATGTCTGACTGCTGAGGTGTGAAAACGCTAGTTCGATTTGATGGTGTTACTCTGTTTTTGCTACTGGTACTTATTTATATTCATGCAAATTGATTTCTGGAAAGTCAAATTAATCGTTCTATCAAATAGGTAAAATGATGGGGAGCAACCCATTTCTTTACGATTCAATTTGTTTTCCTTTCCCCTTCTAGTGTTATTTTTTTTGTAATAGGCGGAAAACTGCAAAACCGATTACAGTTTGTTTGCCGTTAAAACAAACTGTATTGCATTCTCTCAACCGACGTTGGAATGTCTGCCTGCAAATTATTATTAAAATAATTGCGTTTTTCATTATCATCGGCTAAAATGGATGGTCAAAGATGCAAAAATGAAATTCACTCTATGAATGCAATTTCCATAATTTCCGAATATTAAGAAGCCCAGTTTAAAAGACACCTCTGGGAAGAATAAGAAGTGAGATGACGGGATGGAATCACAGACTTTGGAATCATGTGGTTAATAGGAATAGTGTGGATACATTTAACACAAAACTACATTTAACGCAAACTATGTGACAAGGTATTACTTTAAAACTTCTTAAGACCCTTCTCTGTACTCATGCTTTATAGAGCTTACTTCCTATCTTACACTCCCTTTTAAAGTATATTTGCTCACAGCTTAAGCTCCAAAATGACAACGTTTTACTCCAGAGGCATATTTGAAAGAGATAAACATTGAGAGAGAGAGAGAGAGAGAGGGAGAGAGAGAGAGAGAGAGAGAGAGAGAGAGAGAGAGAGAGAGAGAGAGAGAGAGAGAGAGAGAGAGAGAGAGAGAGAGAGAGAGAGAGAGAGAGAGAGAGAGAGAGAGAGAGAGAGCGCGAGAGAGAGAGGGGGGGGGGGGGACAACAACAACAATGTTTTATTCCATCAAGGGAGAGTCTGTACTAATTCCTTATTACTTTAATCATATCTCCTAAACAGTTGCTATTAAACTCTATTGTGCAATACAGAATGTATTAATATTGTTTCTGAGCAAGAGACCTGTTTTCACAGCAGAGATAACATGTATACTACAGGCTAATCTTGAACATTAGTCGTGTGAAATAGAATGTAACTAAAAGTAGAAAAGGTTGTGTGAAATAGACATATTATATAAGCTCAATATAAGAAAAGTCTAGGTCGGCAGAAGTACCTTTTCCTTTCTATTGTCCAGCAAATATTTTTGCTTACAAACAGTATTTTAAGAATGTATCGGCCACTCCCCAAAGTGATGTTAGGTGCCATTCCAGGGAGGAAATGTCGCAAGCCTCTGGCATACCTTCCCATACAAAACATTTCACTAGATTGTATACAATGAACACAATGACAAATATACCTCTTGGGGCACTTTTTATTTATTTAGTCACTAAATAACAAACGAGAGAGAGAGAGAGAGAGAGAGAGAGAGAGAGAGAGAGAGAGAGAGAGAGAGAGAGAGAGAGAGAGAGAGAGAGAGAGAGAGAGAGAGAGAGAGAGAGAGAGAGAGAGAGGCCTCTGCTTATGTGAATGAATATATAGTATCCATTATTCATTATATCTGTATCTTGCACTCTTTTGACTTTCCCACGTAGAAATTCCCTGACATTTTGATATAGTTCAGTTAAATGCCAAGGATCAGAACGAAATGAGGAAAGCAATTTATTGACCCCTGAAGCATGGTGTCTCGCCATGCAGGGCCCCCCCCTATCAGCAATGAAGGCAGGAATAACAGCACACGGGAAATTAATAGCTGAGTTTTGGCTCCTTTGTCACTACTCTGCATACAAATTTCCAAATCATGACACATATAATGTATACTCCATGGCAGATGCTGTATATACAGTATATACAGATGTTGCTTACCAAACAGTTAAATCACACATGAAGAGGAGGTTTTTTTATCTATGGAAGAGTCGGTTAATTAGCAGTGCATTTATTAAATTATGTTCATGTGTTTTATTTTTGTTCAAGTGCCTTTAATGTAACATCCACAGAAGTATACATTTTGGACTGTGGTACTCATAGTGGTTATCATAAAACATTTAAATCACATATATATTCATGCTTTATTTACCCGTCGTTTGCTCAGTGAGAAAACTGGGCTACTAAAAGGAGCAACTGAAAGTATAAAAACTATACTTGACTGTGTTTATCGTCTAACAACCCCATTATGTATTTCAGAACTGATTGAATTACATCCCCATCGCGCACGGCTGGTTTGTGAGCGCATCAATTCAACCAAAAACACAACTGTAGTTAAACCCTCGACCAAAATGAAAGGCATATCTAAAAGAGATTTAAACTGAGTTCCTCTAAGTAACTACTTTACAAAGTACATGAAATGTTTAAGTGACTTGAAGATAAGACTCCCTGAAGAAGCCACTCTCAGTTCCCATGGTGTTTTTCTGGTGGACATCAAAGAAGAATCCAATTATGAATCGTTGGCTGAATTAAATTCCGGTGCCTTTATTCCTCTCCTGTTTCCCTCATCCATTTCCCTACGCTATAGATCCTTCTTCCTTCTGTCAGCCGGTTCACTCTCTAAAACATAATACTCAACTTTGAGCTTAGTCAAGAGAGCTTGTGAGTTTAGTGTGAAATGTGAAATTAAACTTGGCGGTGGTTGATCTTAAATCTTAGAAGTCTAAAAAATGTTGGCTCAAAACTTTGGGATTATAGCAGTGAGTTGGGTGTGGGTTCAGGCCTGCACTGTGTGGACTGTGTCTCTGGGACATGGGGAGAAGGAGTCACCTGGTGTACTAACGCACAGATAGGACTTGATGTTGGGGGATACTCAATACAAAGAGGAGTATAGTACGGGGGTGGGGGGGGAATTATAATAGGGGACATTTACAGAGTCTTTATTCTTGAGTCGAAACTTTCAACTCGAGAATAATCACACTTTCGACTCGAAAGTGTGATTATTTTTGCTTCCCGTGATTTTTAACAATCAGTCTCTGTCCTCGACGTCTCTCCCTCCTGAACCTGCTCCTAAATCTCCTGCCAAAACCTATGCTGTTCAATAGGTACAATATATAGATTATCCTGTGGCTTCCTATAGCGGTAGTAAAAACATGTGGGATTTCATTGCATGCCGATTTATGTATCCATTATTTTCTATGCTGCCTAACGGGGGAGAGGGAGGGAGAGAGAGAGAGAGAGAGAGAGAGAGAGAGAGAGAGAGAGAGAGAGAGAGAGAGAGAGAGAGAGAGGGAGAGGGAGAGGGAGAGGGAGGGAGAGGGAGAGAGGAGGGGAGAGAAAGAGGGAGGGAGGGAGAGGAAGAGAGGAGGGCAGAGAAAGAGGGAGGGAGACAGAGAGAGGAGGGGAGAGAAAGATAGGGAGGGAGTGACAGAGTGACAGAGAGCAAGAGGGTGCATGAGGGAGACAGAGAGAGGGTGTGTGAGTGTGTGTGCGTGTACATGTAAGGATGTGTTAGTCTGTGTGTCCATTTGTGTTCAACAATTTGTTTTCAACATTATTATCTCCCCCAGTGCAGAGCCCCAAACCGCCTTTAAAATCGTACTTCCTCAGAACATGAACATTTTCTTCTTCTTTTCTTCTTAAAGGATAATGCAGACGCGTCGCCGGTGGATCCCTTTGTACTGCACCACCACCAGCGGCCCCGTGCTGTCCTGCTGCGTACCGTGTACAAGTAGACCCGGGGAGCTGCGCTTCTATGAAGACGTTGGCAGGCTGCGCTCCCCAGCCGGGCCCGGGGTGAGGGAACAACAGAAGAGCTCCTGCGGTCGTTGCTCTGCCTGTTGGCAGCAGTTCCCCCCTCTCTGACAGTCCCGCCTGACACTCCTGGGGGGAATCTCATGAATATATTTAGGACCGTTAAACCTTTTTTTTTTTTTTTTTAAAGGAGCTGCTTTGCATGCACGCGGTTTAATCATTACAATGCAAATCAGGCGGGTGGGATGTTAAATAAGGTCTGAGTGAGAAAATGAAAAATGGATGGGGGGCAAATTCATGGGAATCTTATCTACGGGGGCAGCCATTTTGAGGTAAAATGTCCATTACAGCCAGTGTTTATTCCTAATGTGGGTCTGACTCGCTCAAGAAATCCCCCACCTCGACACGTGGAGGTCTTGTGAAGTGTGATAATGTTCACTCATTACCAGGCCTAACCCGGTTAATCGTGAGGGCCATAATAAGTTTTCACAATAGCAATGTTTCGCTGTCTACGTTGTTGTTTTGTAGCATTAGCGCTTTCCGAATATGCTGTGGGTCTTTGTCTTTATTACCTCAGCCCAATACCCATGGCTGCTAACGAGGAGCTGCGCTAATGAGAACACCGTGTACGGGGCCAGAAGGTGATGCCGGTCATTCTGATGGCGGAGGTGGTGGTGATGGTGGTGGTGGTGGTGGTGGTGGTGGTGGTGGTGGTGGTGGTGGTGGTGGCGGTGGTGGCGGTGGTGGTGGTAGTGGTGGTGATGGCGGTGGCGGTAGTGGTGGTGGTGGCGGTGGTGGCGGTGGTGGTGGTAGTGGTGGTGATGGCGGTGGCGGTAGTGGTGGTGGTGGCGGTGACTTTTTTTTTTCTAAAACGACTTGAATGAGTGCCGTTGTGCAGCAGGTAGGGGTTAGCTACCGAGCTCAAGAACACCTTCCAGGTGAACTGCAGACATGGGGAATTACATCGAATAGTTTGACTAACTACCCTACTGGTTGTAAGCTATCCATTCATTCATGCCAAAGGATCATTGCGGATGTCTAACTGGTCTCAGTTGTATATGTTTACCATTGTAATCATATGAATGAATAAACTTGAAACTTGGAGATACCCAAACTACTACCCTACTAGTAGTTAGCTATCTACTAGACTAGACCACTGAAACACAGGATGGATAGTAAAGGCATAACTCTTGAGTTGCAGAAACCCTTTTGTGCTCTAAATCACCCTACCACGCCTGGATCCGTGCCGTGAATCGCTTTAGAAAGTATTTTTTCCAGTGTACGTCAGTCCGGAAAATATCTGTAGATGATGGATGCGTGCAGAGAGCGTCCTGCTCCACTTCTGCTTTCATTAGCATTCTTTGACACACACCTCTTTTACCGCAAGACCGATAACCTTTCCCTTGCAGGTACCGGGCCTTTAATTGAGGGGAATGGAGCCGCGTGTAATAGGGGCCCTCTCTCGACTCTTTTCAATTAATCTTGTATCGGGAGTAAATTGTATCTTGAGTAATTATACACTGTTGTGGATCATTTGTTTTAATCATAATGTTAATGACACCATTCTGTTCTGTGGCGATATCCATCTTTGAACTAATTAATTAGCCTCATAATGACATTTTCACAGAATTTTGGGACGAAGCAGCTACTTTACAGCCCCTCCCTCTCCTAAAAAGAACATACACCCACAAAAGTTGCTCTGCGGTTCAAGCAAAAATAAATAAATAAGAGTAGAGGTTTTTGGAACCATCACCTTTCTCTGCTCCGATCTCTGTGGGTTCGCTCAGTTCTGAATGGTCTATTTTAGACTGTTATATGTTATAAAGACTTGCATGGGGGCAGCGTGAAGGCTCAACCTGCTTGTCCGCCAACCATGTTATTTACCCTCCTGTTACGTTGCAGGTCAAATTGAGCAATTTTAAATTTGAAATTGTAGGAAAAATACGGAAAAAACCTTCTTTAGAATGAACCTTATTCTGATGGACTAAATTTGTGTAAACTACATTCAAAATAAAAATGGACAGGCATACGGAACTACCCCCTGCATGTTCATATCACAGCAATACTGACCGGGTCAATTTGAAAGTGGAGGCTCAATATTATGATTAACAATGTAAGGGTATCGAGGGCTGCAACGAGAGGTGATTGTAACACCAAATTTAGGAAGACCACTTTTGGGCAATCAGCATTCTCATTCCAGGCAACAGGAAAATGGAACTCAATCCCGCTCCATGTTAGAGACATGGCTATAAGAGAATCAATCATGCGAGCATAGGTCCTTTTATATGGAACACCAAATATTTTACGGATTTGTAATTTTACTCTGTAATGTTTTTGATGCTGTGTTTTTTTTTTAGTTTGTCTGTAATGTTTAGTATCTCTTTTATTGTCCTTTGAACTCGCTGCCCAGGGACCACAGATTAGCTTTTCGGCTAACTCTGGTATAAAACTTGTTCTGTGCATGGTCCCTGTCAACTTAACCAATAAACTAAAGCTAAAAAATAGCGCATCAAATATCAAAAAATAAATGAAAAAAGAAAGAGACTTGGGAGATGTCTGTCTGTCAACACAGTTTTGTACGGCAAAACATCAGATCATCGTTATCTTCATCGGCACATTTTCTTCGAATTGGGATTGTGCTAAAATGGAGGTTGTGGGGATTGATGTTCTCGTCCATCATGCATTCCACAACATGACCCCATCACCCATTTGGTTAAAACATTTATTCATGACATTATTCATGTCAGAGCCAGCTTTATTATCAGCATTCAATGGCTTAACTGATGCTTCGATATTGTGAATGACCAGCACAAAGTTGCAAGCTTTTTGAATCGGTTGTGGTTTAAAAGTGCAAACACACGCATGCACCAATCTCACACACACACACACACACACACACACACACACACACACACACACACACACACACACACACACACACACACACACACACACACACACACACACACACACACACACAGATACACGGACACACAAAGTGATAAAGCTTTCCATTAAAATACAGACATGTTTTCTACTATTCTACAAATAAGACACATTTTCCTTTCTGTGGCCCTCAATGCAAGTGTGTTTTCGTTCAGTGTGTGTGTCTACCAAAACTGCACAACAAAGACTCTTGAGCTTGGGTTTTCTTTAACATATTGACCCGAGGTCTGGCACTCTCTTCATTTATTGATTCTGCCGATTACTCGTTTTACTGCCATCGACGTCCGAAGAGCTGTCATAAAGGGTAATAAATAACCTGGGGAAAATATGGCCCTAACCCAAACCCTGCACAATCAATTCGAAAGTCCATATGATGTGCTTGCATAATATCACGCAACAACATTATACATTAACTTTCACTTACACTTTCCACAAAACAAACAGATCCCACTTTCCCTTAAGACCCGGGGGAGAAGGGGGAGTCATTTCACCTCGTCTTGAATATAGGGAGATCCGCGGCCTAGCTTAATTTTAATTTCAAGACTTTGCCTCAACGCGACAGCTACATTGTCATCCACCCACCGTCTCCATTCGCAGTATCCCCATTGACACACCTTCCTCTCTGCATACAGGAGGGGGAAGGCGGGGGGGTGGAGACCGGAGAGAATGGATCTACGGAGGGAATGTTCTCTTTGTTTTCCATGTAGCGGGGAGAGAAAGACAAAGCAGCATTTTGTTCAATTGACAGAAATACTGGAGGGCCTTTCTAGTGAGGGAGGATACTCTCATAACATCTGCATACCGGAAGAAGCCTTGTAGAGATCCTCTCTCAGCCATAAGTGACACCAGGACAGCAGCACATCAATTATGTAGCATGTCTCCTGGAAGACTTAACATGCATGGGAAAGAAAGAGCCAGCTATGTACTAGGATGAGCTATGATTAAGCTTTGTGTGTTTGTGTGTGCGTGTGCGTGTGTTTGTGTGTGTGTGTGTGTGTGTGTGTGTGTGTGTGTGTGTGTGTGTGCATGTGCGTGTGTGTATGCGTGCATGCATGCATATGAGCACAACTGTGTATTCCTTCTGTGATTTGCGAGGGTTTGTAGGTAAAGGTTAATGAACAACTTGAATCAGTCAGAGACTGACATTTCATCGCCGTGTCACAGGTAAAGGTAATTCCAGCCGCGCCTCACAGTTTTCATCTATTGACCTTCAAGATGCCTTCCCCGCAGGTCAACGCAAGATGACATCTGCCCACGGCCAAATATGCGTACAGCTTTTTCCCTGAGTCTCCCACAATTGTTGCAGGTGTCAAGTCCAAAAACAGGAGACAACACCTTTGGTGCAGGAGCCATGAATATGTATGGTGATATATATGGTTCAATCCTGAATACGGCCTTTGATTTGATGGCGGAATCTCCCTAATTTTTCATTTCCATTTCCATTTGTACAGACACCGTAAAAAGAGTGATGATTTGAAAGCACCGCGCAACTCATCTCGGCCATCTGCTACTCAACGCGCACCCGACATCCCTCATAATTGTCCTCCCTCCACGATGTGTGCATACATGGCATATAAGGTGTTTATGGGAAACAAAAGTGCTTCCGCATTTGATTTACAAGTATTGCTTATATGCACCTAATTCTTTGCTTGGGTTGTTTGTTTCCGGAACAATCCAATCTTTCAATCTGTTTATCACAATTGATCTGTCCTATTTTTAACACGTTCTCCTATATCTATGGGTCTTGCACATATTGGCAGCACCATTAGCATATTGGAAGAGTGTCTACCATTAGATGCTACCACTATTAGCACCAAGCGTTCTCATCTCTCTCTCTCTCCCTCTCTCTCTCTCTATCTCTTGCTCGCTATCTATTTATTGCTTTCGCTCTCTCTCTCTCAATCGCTCTCTCTCTCTCTCTCTCTCTCTCTCTCTCTCTCTCTCTCTCTCTCTCTCTCTCTCTCTCTCTCTCTCTCTCTCTCTCTCTCTCTCACTTTCTCACTCTCTCGGTCTCTCTCGCACTCCCTCCGCCAGAGACAAGAGGACGATGAGTGAGGGAAGAACCAGGGAGGCTAGGAGAGACACACTGACAACACCAGCGGCCATATGGAGGCTGCTTGCTAATTAATTCAGACGTGATGGATGAGCTGTTCACTCACTGAAAACATGTACCAGAGGTGGAGACGTAGGGAACAACAACACCGAAGTACAGAATCTGGAAATATGGAGTAAAACTATTGACTGAGCAAAGATACTTTCTACCCATCATGTCAAGGAAAGTTGAGGAGATTGAAGAATAATATACAATAATAGTGGATCGTTCCGAACTGTACCCATTTTATACTTCATAAGATGCTTAATTAGTTTGTTGTAATTTGAGTCTGATGGTTATGTGTTTTTAGAAACATAAAAAACGGTTAACAGCAGAAGGAGAGAGTTTCGAAGAGGAATGGGGGCAGATGACAGTTGATATACAATAATACTGAAATGAACCCCCATTAATTCATACTTTATACACCATAACATGCCTCCCTCTTCTATTGCCTGCGTCAGACTGTTACAATGTCTATAAGTCTAAAGAACATAAGTCCCGAGTGGAGAGCTGCAGAGAGCAGGAGAGAGTGTTTCAAAGAGGAAGGGGAATTGAGCTCCGACTTGTGCCTCTGCCTTGCCATGCCACAGTGAATGGTAATGAGTTACATGCTCGGCATTGTAATGACCAGTGACCCTCACGCTGTGATTTTATTGGCTCCCGTCAAGCCCTCCAGGTGTCCTCTGAGCAAGGCCTCGGCCAACCACTGGTCTGCACCTGACGGGAATATGCATGAAGTTGTAAGTTGAAAAAGATTGATTTGTTTAAAATAACCCAGGGCTGTGTGTGAGGGGGGGGTTTAAGTACTACCTGCTGAGGAGAAAAACAACACGGGAAAAAGGCTTTTTGTTTGCACTACAGAAAATACCCTTGATTAACCAAGCCTGTCGGTAATAAAGTGTAAAGCAGCCGCTGCATCTGGAGGTGTTAAGAGTTCATTGGCTCGGGCCCACAGGAAATCACACACAGAAATGGCGAAATATGAATATATTCACTGGTCTCTTACAGTATAGTGGTTGGGTTTGTGTTCCTCTCCTTCTGCTTATCCTCCTGTGTACGCTCTCCTCGCGTTTCCTAGTTCTGTCTCTTCAGCTGCTTGTGTACCTCACCTGCCCACCAGGGGGACTCTGGGACTTCTGTCTCCCTTGCTTCATTAGCCAACCGAGCCCATTCTGAAGGGTTTGTTTGTCCACATCAAGTCAGTCAAATAGAAACAAATGGGTTGTTACAATGACAATTAGAGTGGATTCAAAGAATAAATATTATGATGGCGTTTTGACCTATAGATCCCCTTCAGCCCGTTTTAATGTCAAGGTGACAAATGGAGTCTCTGATGCCTAACTAATAGGATGCTGAAGTAGAAACGTTGTATACGACTGCTTCTGGCTTCCCCTTAATTGCCTGTGTAAATCTTTGTAAGTCTTCCTGACGGTGGCACAAAAAACAATCTAATATATTGCATGAATATGATTAAGGACTTGATTTTAAAAATAGAAACAAGTCTGGAAATGTAAACTCTGCATTCAATAACATGATAGGTTCATTGGAACAAAACGCAAACATTGTACAGAGAAG